>NC_058130.1:158856715-158871715 GCF_016433145.1 Gracilinanus agilis
TATATATATATATATATATAAATGCATACCTACATACTTTTCACATTTTATGTAAGTAGACTGTTCTGATTTGTACTTAATATTAATCTCGCCCCATCCACCCACATAACAAAAAAGTACCTTTATATAAATCATAAAATGTACTAAAATGTAGATTTACTAAAAATGATACCTTGAAAGGAAATTCTTGGTTCTCTTTGTCTATTCTGAGTTTACACTTGTAAAAAGGGAATCTTTTATTCTCTTTGCCTAGTTGGAGTTAACACTTTAGTTAACAATAACTTAAGTACCCCTACTTAGTACCTCACGAAATTGTGAAGACAGTATTACCTCTCCTTAGTCTACCTTTTGACTGAATTAACAAAAGCTTGAACTAGGTGGAGGAGCTGAAAACCACTTAGAGAATTCACACCCTGAGAAACTCAATCAGCCAAGAATTTGTGAACCCTTTTGATGAGAATTTACCCCTCCAAAAGATGAGAAGTGGATCCTACAGATGCTGCCCCTCTGGATAGTTTTTAGGCAATTTGGAAACTCTGACTGGCCCCTGTAAAGAGGGGAAGAGACAAAAAGCCACCATAAAAGGCCCTGAATTTCTGGGGCTTGGAAGTCAGCTTAAAGAAGGAGATGGGCTTCAAGAAGAAAGTCAGCTTCAGCAATCATTGTCTTGACCTACCTCTTGAAGGAATAGCTGGCTTTCCTTTCCTGTCTTCTGGAAAGAGTTTAATTCTGGCTGAAGGTCAAGTCCTGCCTGAGTCAAGCACCAGAGCAATATTTAGATAGATAGGCTAAATGTCTTCTCTACCTTTCTATATGCCTCTGCTTTCACTCTTTCCATCTCTTTTGTAAATAAAAGCTATTAAAAGTCATTTTGACTATGAGCAATACTTTAAATTGGTGACTACCATATTATTTATAATTTTCATGTTTTAGTCAAACCATTAAAATTTAATTCCTACAATACCATGAAAAATAGAATTATGAAATAAAATTTAAAGCTAATGATAAAGTATACACAGAACTATATGGTAAAGCTAACTTAGGTGTTCAACATGTTACCCCATCTCCATTTACTGCACACAGCTTTTATTACTGGTGGTTGGCTGTACAACTTATTTTTATGAAGCTACCAAGAAATATTTATACAATGGTTCTTTTCTTTCTCTTCATTTTTCCATTATATAATGATAGCAAGCATTATCCTCAACTAGTCTTTGAACTTTTAAAAATCTTGAAGTATTTGGATCCATCTATTCAATACAAGAAAAAATTCACTCAAATGATGAAATACTTCTGGAAATTGTTTCATTGCAAACCATTTTCATTTGATCTTGTGTTCTGAAGCTTCCTTTCTTCTTCTGCAGTCTTTCAGCTAGCAACTCAGTCAGATACTCCTTCAAAAGTTTTTCTCATGATACTCAATTAATTCCTCCACACCATACTCATCCACTTCTAGCTCTAATTCTTCTGCTAATTTTACATTTTTGTAACTCACTTTTGATTCATCTTTCTCAAATTCAAGAAAATTAGGAACAAACTATAGGCATGCTTTCTTTCCCAAACTCTTTTCATACATGTTTCTGTTATATATGAAAATCCATGCCCTTCAGAATTCTTTATATAAAGTTGAATTTGCATAATGTGAATTTTCATAAAGCAAGAACTATTTGTATGTGGGAATGTGTGTATGTATACACATAAACCCAAACACAAGTGTTTCATATCTAAATTCTCCAATAATTTCTTCAGTTTTATATTTTCCTTCTAAACTATTTTTCTCTTAGATTAGCTACCTCAAAGAAAGAATAGTCTCCTGCAATAATTATAATACTATCTCTGTACTTTTTTGCACTTCATTTAATTTTTCCTTTATGTGTTAAGGTGTTATGTAATTTGGTGATTATATATTGAATATTGCTTTGAGTTCATTGTTTATAATTGCTTTAAAAAGAATATAACAGCTTCCCTGTTTGTCTCCTTTGATATTGTAAATTGTCATTTTCACTTTGTCTCACAGTATAAATACAACTGGTTCTTTGGATTGAATAGATATACTTTACATTTTGTTCCAGCATCTCATTTTCATTCTACATATAGCTTTATTTTAAGATGTGTTTCATGCATGAAAATGTATAGGTTTTGTTTTATTATCTAAGTATTCTGTCATTTTATTGGATCATTTAATTCACTGATATTTAAAGTTATAAGTAAACTTGTTTTTTCCTCCATTTGTTTCTTTTGCAATTATTTTTATTCTCTTGCTCTTTTGAGTCTGTACTTTATTCCCTCAAATAATTTTTCCTTATCCTACTTTGATGTGAATCAATTCCCACAGTCTTGCTTCTGGCTACTTATTTTAACAATTAAATTATTAATTTATTTTTTTCCTTTTTTACTTATCTGCCTATTTCTCTAATCACCTTCATCCCTTCTTGTTCTCAGTCCACTTAAACAATTCAAAATCTTTATTTCTCCTTCAAACCTCATTTTAAATTTTTTAACATTTATTTAAATTCATTTTTTAAAATTTTGAGTTCCAAAATCTCTCACTCACTCCCTACCTCCTCATTGAAAAGGTAAGCGATGTGATAGAGGTTATTCATGTGTAGTGTTGTAAGATAAATTAATAAGATGTTTAAGATTAGTTAGCTGGGAGGCTTAGCAAGCAGGGCTGGAGAATTCTAAATGGAATGGGGAAATAGGAAGTTTTGCTTCTCTCTCTGGGATAGACTCCATGGTAGCTGGGGACAAGTTGTAACTGACCCCTGGGAGACCCGAGAGGAAGTGGAGTTTTATCCTGATATCCTCGTATCCAGAAGGAAGAAAGTCATCTGCCTGTGAGAGGTTTCTGTTGAGACTATAAAACCTAACCTGGTTGCTGGTCAGCTCAGATTGGTTTAGCTCCCTGACGTACCCAACTGAAGGAGTACTGGCTGAAGACCTGGAAAAACTGTATCATTGATGGATTTTGACAGGACTCAGCAGTGAGGATCCCACTTTCATTCCTGATCTCCATTGTGCCCTGCCTTGCTATAGTCTCTAGCTTAGTGTAGATAAATCCATTCCCTCACTCTGAGGCTTGCCCATATACTCTAGAATAGAACCCCCTTTCCCTTCCTTCGAACTATAGTTCATTGAATTAAGCCCCTTTTTATAAAACCTTTTGTCAGTCTACTCACTTGTAGTTTCACAGACTCCCTGGCTAGGTGGATGTGTGTTGGCATTTGGGCCTCCAACTGCCAAACCCATTCTAAATTGTATTTTCCCAACTTGTTAATCCCAGTCTATTGCTTTGTCTTGTCTCTTACTTACCCTTCCTCAGAACCCTGATAATATTTAATTTAACTCCCAGTTTTTCCTCATAAAAGTAGTCATGCAAAACATAATTCCATATTAGTTATGTTGGGGGAAAGAAGAGTGGAGAACAGACCAAAAACAACAAGAAGAACAAGAAAAGTTTTAAAAAACAACATGTTTTGGTCTGTTTTCAGACTCCAACAGTTCTTTCTTGGAGATGAATGCAGTTTTTATCATAAGTCCTTCAGAATTGTTTTGGAGTATTATAATGTATGTCTCTCTCTCTCTCTCTCTCTCTCTCTCTCTCTCTCTCTCTCTCTCTCTCTCTCTCTCTCTCTGTCTTTCTCTTTCTCTTGTGTATTAGGTTTTTAACTTTTCCTAAAGATTATTGGATTCAGGTGTGCAGGATAGTTGTTCTGGTTTGTGGTTTGAGTTCCTTTTCTCTTTAGATCAAACTATTCCATTCTCTCCTTCAATTTCTTGGGAATATAGAATATTCTGTGTAATTTGAACTGCCTTTCCTTTATATCTAAAGATATTCTTGCTGAATTTGTTGTTTGTAATTGAAATTGTGAAGTTCAACCACTACCTAGCTTTGTGTTTGAAATAGGGTTTCTTTGTTTTCTGTTCTGTCTGTATTCAAAAGCTATAGAAAGTTTTCTTATATAATTTCTTGCATTGGTATTCAAGAGTTTTGGTTTATCATGTTTTTCCAGGAGATACATGATCCTATGCACATCTTATCTTCAAGATCGATCACTTAGATTTTATCAAATGTATATTATTTAATGTACTTTTTCCTTCTCTTGTGCCAAATTTCCATCACCTCAGTAATTTTATGTTTCTCAACTATTATTCTCTCTCTCCCTCTCTCTCTCTCTCTCTCTCTCTCACTCTCTCTCTCTCTCTCCATCCAACCTACCAGCTTTTGCTTCTTTAGAAACTCTCAGATGTTTTCAGTTTTTCATATTCTCCTCATTTATGTTTTTTATGCTGCACTAAGAACTCTAATTTTTCTTAAATTTATTCCTAATATTTTCTTTTTCAGTATTATATTTTGGTTTTGAATCATCCTGCAGTTTCAAGCCTTTCAAACTCTTTTGTGTGTAGTTGTTAAAGGGAAGTCAACCATGGATTTGGACCTTGAATGAGAGCCCTAAGAAGAAAAATTCTCCAGTATTAATTCATAAAGAGTTTATTTTTTGTTTTCATTTTTTTTAATTTTGTTTATATCCTGCACATAAATTCAACCTTTTTATCTGTGGATTTGGTTATAATTATTCCATTCCTGGCCCATAATTCCATAATTTATTTTTTTTTGTCATTTGGAGTTTGGGGAGATTTATAGTAAGCAGCTCTTATGATTCCCTGAAACTTCTCATTCACAGTTCTTCATTCCTATCTTGTATTTGTAGAGTAATTTACATTTTACAGAGTACTTTGCCATACCTCATTTGATCCTTACAATAACAATTCTGAAGTAGGCAAGGCAGGTTTTAGTATACCCATTTCATAGATGATAAAACAGACTTAATGGTTTATTAACTCACTCAAGTTACTAATAGATATGCAACAAGCACCATAATAAAGTGGAAAGGGCACTGGTTCTGGGGTCAGAGGATTGGTTTCCAATATTCCCTCTGACACTACTTGGATAATCATTAGTAAGTCACTTAATATCAATAGTACTCATTTTCCTCATTTGTAAAATTAGGGCTTCTGAGGTTCCTTCCAGCTCCTGATCCCATGGCTAGAGCTCAGGTCCTCTGACTGCTATCAGAGTAGTCAAAAGGTGAAGGGGATGTTGGGGAGATAAAGGGAAGTGAATATGCATTTATAAAGCACCTACTAGGTGCCATGTACTATGTTAAGTACTTTACAAATATTATTTCATTTGATCCTCACAAAAGCCCTAAGAGGTAGGTGCTATTATTATCTTCATTCACAGAAGTTAAGTGACTTGCCCAGGCTCACAAAACTAGTAAATCCCCGAAGCCAAATTTAGATTCAGGCCTTCCTGAGAAAAAGAGCTCTTTCCAGTGCACCGCCTATCTGGACTCAAGAGACCTGGGTTCAAGTCCTTTCTTTGCCTCTTAAGAATAATCATGATTCTTTGCCTCTTAATAGAATGTATGGATGTATGGCTGTTCAAGGAGAACTAGGACCTCTAGTATAAGAATTTCTGAGTCCTTTTAGGGATGTTCATACCCCCATGATAGTCTCCTGGAACTCAACTATCACTTGTGGCTCCAAGAAACTGTAGCATGTGTAGCAGCCATATCCCAGTATGCCATCTCATCAGACATGGGCTAAACCAAGATGAGGGTAACCAATGGTCAGCTAGGTCTACCCCAAGCATATGAAGACACATGCCCTGGTGGAATGGGCAGATGAGAATAATTTATTTTAGCAGTCATTAAAGTAGCTAAAGTGGGCACTGTGGAACACTTAACACTTGGTCAGAATTTATTTTATTTTATTTTTCAAACCCTTACCTTCCATATTGGAATCAATACTGTGTATTGGTTCCAAGGCAGAAGAGCAATGAGGACTAGGCAATGGGGGTCAGGTGACTTGCCCAAGGTCACACAGCTAGGAAGTGTCTGAGGCCAAATTTGAACCCAGGACCTCCCATCTCTAGGCCTGGCTCTCAATCCACTGAGCCACCCAGCTGCTCCCTACTTGTTAGATTTTAAAGATGCCAAGGTCATCTACCTCTTTCTTGGCTACCGCCAGTCATCTTGTCACTAGACTTTGAAAACTCTGGAAGAGAAAGTGAGACTTACTACTTTTTGCCTCACTTAAATCCAATTCATGCACAAGTCAAGACATCACCCTGTCATGGCATTGGTCTTCCTCAAAAATAAAGGACAAACAACACCAGTAATAACCATGTGACATTAAGTAAACTACTTCCAACTCTCTGAACCTCAGTTTCCTTCTCCATGAAATTGTGGTTATAATAATAATACTTGGAATATCTCCCTTTTAGAGTGGTTGTGAAGAAGAGCTTTACAAACTGTAAGCACTATAAAAAGATGAACTATTATTACCATGCCATATTCTGCTACAGCCAATCACTGTCATATTAGAGCATTCCCTTACATATGTCTACTTGCCTTACAGGCCTATCGTTAGGGGAAAGTGAAAAATGATAAAACAAGAAGAAAAAGAAAAGCAAGAACATTACGCAAATTGCTATAATAACAGTAATATCAGCTAGGACAGGATCTTGAAATAATTTCAGGAAAACTTTTCTTAAAAAAAGGGGGGGAGTATAGTGGCACAACTGCTTATTTCCCTTTAAATTAAATGGCATTTCAAAATGCAGCTCTCCGTTCACCCTGCTCTCTGACAGCTGATAAAAGATTAAAGGAGTATCTGGTGCCAATCAGGCATTTCTTCAGGGCTTTTACTTCTGGGACTTCTTCACAGCTTCAAGAAGGGAAGTCTAATAGTATCTTTATAACCACTTGCCTTAACTGGACATCTTGATTCCATTCCCAAAGGAAATGCTAAATAGTTCAATAAATGCATTTGTCAAATGTTTACATTCCCTCCACACCTCCCTCCCATTTTAATGAAACTTATGATTTCAAATACATTTTTAAGGCTTTTCTCCCTTCTATAGTAATAAATTCATTTTTGTCCATACATGTTTGTGGGGAGAGAGAGAGAGAGAGAGAGAGAGAGAGAGAGAGAGATACAATGTATATATTGAATATATTAGATATGTGAATATATACATATAGACACAGAGACACTTCTTTCTTTATGTATATTCACATTTTAAAAATTCAACTTTATAGAAAGAAATCTGCATTCCAAAAAACACCTATATGAAGTACTGTTTGTGGCCTCCAAACAACAACAACAACAATGACAACAACAACGAGGACTCAATGACAACAATCCTTCAAGTGAAAACAGAAGGACCAACTTGTGGAGGGACCACAAAGGTTTCGAGGGTTTGGGGGGTATGTCTTAAGATGTCTGTACCAGCATTAACAGAAGAGACCTTTGCCCAGCTCCACTGCCACCCATCCTGTGTCTGGTTTCTCTGTAGCTATCTTCTGTGAGTCAGTGCTGAGTTACCCCATGTCTGCATGTGTGCCTCCTGCCAAAAGAGTGGTGAATCTTCTGTCTCTGTCCATGTCTGGTCTCCAAGCATCTGCCCCCTCTCTTCTTCCTCCAGCTTCTGGCCAGAGGCACACACACAAACATCCTTCTTCCTATTCTCACTTCTCTGTCCCCTGCCCCAACATGTCCTTGAACTGTGTGACACCCGAAAAAGCAAACCATTCCAGGATCTCTGCTAAGAAACCCCAAAAAGGGTCACAGAGAGTTGGACAAGATTGAACAATAACAGCAACAATCCTAACAAAAAAAACACTATCTGAGTAGTTGTCATGCAGAATATAAATAAGGGAGTAAAAGTAATATCGCAAATCTCTTTTTTTTTTTTTTAATTCTTTCTCCACCTATGACCTTAACCGTAAGCCTACGAAAATGCCAAAGGTCCATGTGTTAACTCCTTGTGCTTCACAGGAGACAAGACTTCATGTAACCCTCACCAGTTACATTATGCACAAAGCTTTCGAAGGACCAAATTGCAAACAGAATTTTTTATAAACCAATCCTAGTTTATTGTCTCTCCCAGTTCCCTTCTCTTTTTAACCAAAGGAAGCATCCCTTTTAGGACCCTCTTTCCCAAAGTGTTTTAGAAATGTTCTCACAGTTTGAAATGTGAATTCACTTCCTTTCCATTACTCTGGATGCATTTTTCAGATCAACCACTAGATGACTAGAAGCCAAAATAAAATGAGCAGTTTCCCTAGAAGTAGCACCCAGCGTTTATAATTTCACAGAGATGAAAAGTACTTCAATTTTTTTTTATTCATTCATAGACCATCTTAGACACACTGATGTGAAGCCTTATACTATGTTTTTGCATGTTTGAAGAGTTTGAGGGCTTATTTGTTTCACAATGTACAGGATGGTTTAATTATCCAGAGTATGATGAGAGCTTCAAAAATATATATAAACAATAATTAGGGAAAAGGAAGTTTAGAGGCTGTTTGTAGGTTTTAATCAGAATGCAAAGCTGCAAAAAAATATTAAGCCTAGGGGGCAGCTGGGTAGCTCAGTGGATAGAAGCCAGGCCTAGAGATGGGTTCAAATCTGATCTCAGACACTTCCCAGCTATGTGACCCTGGGCAAGTCACTTGACCCCCATTGCCTACCCTTACCACTCTTTTGCCTTGGAACCAATACACAGTATTGACTCTAAGACTCTAAGACGGAAGGTAAGGGTTTAAAAAAAATATATTAAGCTTGGGCCCTATGATCTACACCCTAAGCTTTGTAGCCCTGAGCCAGATTTCTAAGTAGCCCACCATTTCCAATTTACCTGGTGAAGGAACTCTCTGAATCCTTAATACTTAGCCAAGTGCCAGACGCGTAATAAATGCTTGTTGACCAATTGACCGACTTCAGCTTCTATTCTAAGTTACAGAAAACAACATGGAAAGAGGCAGCTGCTATAATTATCCAAAATCAGGAGTCAAAGTATTGACTTCGATTATCACTATAAAAGCATTATCCTGAATGCATTAATCAGGAGTGTTATGCATGAGTGTGGACACTACATTTTAAGAGAAACAGTAAACTTTAGAGTACCTTTAGGTACTTTAGAAGGTACTTTCCAAAGGTACTTTAAAGTACCTTTAGAAGATATTAAAGAGATTTGCAAGCAACATGGGAGTTTGAAGGAACTCGGTGGGGATGGCTATCCTGAAAAGAAGAATTACCAGAGATTTGAAAATAATTAATTGCCTTAAAACATATTTGGCAAGGGCATTGTAACCCCAAAACCATAGAAGTGTTTCATGGAGACTATAAGCAGGGAAATTCCTTTGCTCTTTTTTATCCTTATGACTCCCAACCCAAGACCATCTGATAACTCCTATAAGACCCAGAAAGGATTATCTTCCTTGAATCCTCCTTTAGATTCAAGATAGACAAACAGATACACCTCCATGCTATGCCTTGATACCATCAAGTTGTATCTAAGACGTCTACCTGTTATGTCCCATAAACTATGAGGGTCACCCCTTTTGTCTTCAGGCAAACCAACCCCCTGCCCATGCCTCAGTGAATACCACTCTAGAGTCATGTCTCCAGCGTGGTGCAAAGTCAAGTCTCCACTGTTGTAAAGAGTATAAAGACCCCAGAAATCATGTCATCTGGGAGAACAGCTTTTCCACCCAAGCTGTTCCCCCTAGGAGGCAGTCCTTCTGGCCAGATTCAACATTACCTTGTAAACTAATAAATTTCTCTTTTTATTATTAAACTAAGTTTCGGAGTCTTGCATCCTTGCAAAAGGTACCCATCCCGAACCCCGGGGGGTTCACCTCAAGCTCCCCACAACATCTATAATGTGGAAGGAGCACACATTGTTCCTCCAGAGTAGTGATTCACAAAGTGGGTGCTACGGCCCCCTGGTGGGTGCTGCAGCAATCCAGGGAGGCGGTGATGGCCACACTTTTTTTGTGTTACATTCTATTCTGAGTTCAATAAATAGTTTCATAATTTCCAGGGGGCTAAATAATATTTTTTCTGGAAAGGGGGCAGTAGGCCAGAAAAGTTTGGGAACCACTGCTCCAGAGAGTAGTACACATTCCAACAGATAGAAGTCATGAGGACATAGATTTAAACCCAAAGAAAGAATATTCCAAAGAATAGAGCTGTTTCAAAATGGAAATATGAAACAGAAAAAGATAGAGAAACAAACACTGACTCTCAAATCAAAAGACATGTTCTAATCCCACTTAAGCATACAGGAGATGGAAAGGACCTCAGAAATCATCTAATCCAATCCCCTTCACTTCATAGTTAGGAATTGTGGGATCTATAAAAGGTTAAATGACCTACCCTATGTCACACAGATAATAAGCTTCAGAGGTGGAATTTGAACCCAAGTTCTCTCACTCCAGGATCAGTGTTACTTTTCCTGTTCCCTGCTGTCTCCTTATATGAACTTGGCAAGACAAAATCTCCTTGGATCTCAGTTTTCTAGACCATAAAATGAAATGTGGGAGCAGACTATTTGTCCTCTGAGGTCCCTTTCAACTCTTTATCTATGATCCTACCAAAACAATTGATTGAACTTAGCTAGGGAGATTTAACAAAATAATGAGGCCCTTATCAAAGCAGATATTTAATTACCTTTTATATTCAAAAGACTTGGAGTTGCATGGGAATGTACCACCTTTGAACATTGGTTAATTTGAGGAGGAAGGAGACTAAGCTTCTTCCTAACTGCCAGTCACTAGGCTAAGGACTTTTTACAAATATTATCTCATTTGATCCTCACCACAATATTATGAGGTAGGTACTATTATTATTCTCATTTTATAGTTGAGGAAACTGAGGCAAAAAGAGGTTAAGTGGCTTGCTCCAGAATCACAGAGCTAGTAAATAACTAAGGCTGGAGTCGAACTCAGGTCTTCCTGACTGGATACCCAGTATTCAATCTGCTGTGCCAACCTAGCTACCCTTTAATAAATGTCTGTTAAATAGAAGTCAAGGCTGCCTAGACCTCTGCTCAAATTTTCATAGATTTCTCTATTGGAAAAAAAGGTCAGTGAGATCATCTTTTAATTCTTTCCAGTTCTAATATTCAATGAGCTATGATACTTGTAGGGAAGCAATATTTATAGCAGCTCCTTCATTAAGACTGAGAAGAAAGCCCTATTGCAGTCCTGCCACTTGCTTCAAGAATTGCCTCTGGAAACAACCTTCCCACGTCAAAAAAGACTGACCCCTATCTCCCAAGCAATGTTATGATAGCCTGAATTCTTCAGTTGAGCAGAATGGCGAATACATATACCCACACATGGTTTTCTTTTTTTTCAAAGATCTATTTTGAGAAGTGATTAAGACCTTTCTCCTATCTCTAAGCAAAGCTGCACCCAAACCAATTAAGACATGGATATTAATTTCAGAGCTATCTAAGGGAAAGAACTTCACAACCAGCCCTAAATTGGTACAGTGGCCCACCTTGGAGTCAGAAGACACGGGCACAAATTTCACCTCTGATGTTTCAACTATATGATTTTAGGAAAGTCTCTTAATGTTCCTGGGCCTCAGTTTCCTCATCTGTAAAAAGCAGCCTCCAAGGTAACTTCCAGTTTCATTTTCCTATCCTCACAACTGAATAATCTGCTACCAAGTTTCGCCTTTGAGTTCAGCTCTCTGGACTTTTCCAGAAATACAATTCACTAGAATGAAAGGGCAGCACTTGTAAAACTCAGAGAGCAATAGCCTGAGTTGTGCCCAGCATGGACAAGTGCCAAATGAAGCTCTCCACAGCCTTGGCTCTGTTGCTCCTGACCCCTGCCTCTTCTGAACAAACCCTTGTGTCCTTGGCTTTCAGTGCCCAGTCAGCATGTGCTGAGAAATTTCCCACCAAACTGCCCAGAGGGGAGAGCTGGGGAAGATAAGGGTAGCCCAGGGGTGACACTGGCATTTCCTTCCCCTGCTCACTCTCTGAATCAGGTTAAGAAGCTCAGCTTCCTCCCTGCCTGCCTTCCTCATCAAAGGCTGGAGCTCAAGTAATTAAAAGCAGCCTTGGAGTCTGGCAGGCAGCAGCTAAGGGTGGCCTTTTACCAAACACTAATGTTTCTGGTTATGAATGTTTAAAGCTTCAGGGGAGTAATCTGCTCTCCTATCTGACTTAAGGCACAGAGAATAAGAGAGTACATGGGCCAGAGAAGCTGACACGATGGTCACTGAGCTCCATTCATGCCGAAACCCTGTTGCAAATTCCTCTCATGTGTCAGATAAGCATTTGCTCAGAGAACTGCAGCTTGGAGACCAAAAATCTGTCCATTCCCTACTTTGCCTCATGAGAGCCTTAAATGGGATGGATTGCCTGTGAATGCAATTTAGCTTTGGTTCAATTAAGCCCCTTTTGCACTGAACTCCCCAAAGGCCTTTTGCTTTATTACTGATGGGGACCCTTCCTTCTCCTCCTACTGCTTCCCCTACTCCAGATGTCACACAGCTAACAAATTGTCATTCTCCATCAATGTTCCTTTTCAGTTTCACTGCTCAGGTCTTGTAGGAAAGAACCAGTGGAGATCAGAGAATCATAAAATCATCAATTTAGACATGAAAGAAAACTCTAACCCAATCCTGTTATTTTACAGACAAGGAAAATGAAGCCCAGAGTAAGCTCCTCATTACACTGTAAGTTCCTTGAGGGGAGAGACTGCCTTTGACCTCTTTTGGTATCCCCCAGCACTTCACAACCGTCTGGCACATAGTAGGGCCTTAAGAAATGTTTATTGAAGTACTACTAGGTCTGTATCCCAAAGAAATAAAAAGAAATGGGAATGAACCTGTTTGTAGAAAAATATTTATAGTTAATCTTTTTGTGATGGCAAAGAATTGCAAACTAAAGGGATGTCCCTCAAAGAACTGGAAACTAAAGGGATGTTCCTCAAATGGCAAATGGTTAAACAAAATGTGGTATATGATAGTGATGGAATACTATTGTGCTATAAGGAATGATGAACAGGATGATTTCAGAAAGAGCTGAAAAGACCTCCATGAACCAATGCAGAGTGAAATAAGCAGAACCAGGAAAACATTGTACACAGTAACTGAAACATTGTGGGACGATCAAATGTGATAGCCTTTGCTACTAAAAGCAATGCAATGATCCAGGACAATTCTGAGAGGCTTAAGAAAAGGAATGGTATCTACATCTACAGAAAGAATTATTGAAGTAGAAATGCAGATAAAAACATGATTCATCACATGTCTGTTTGGGCATATGATTTGGGGTTTTGGTTTTATAAGATTTAATCTCTTACAAAAATAAATAATATAGAAATAATTTTGAGTGATAGCCCAGTGGAACTGCTTGTCAACTCCAGGACTGGGAGGTAATGGGGGGGGGAAGACAACATTATTCATGCAACTTTGGAAAACTTATATGTAAATTTGTTACTGGAATATAATAAAGATAAAAAAAGATTTTTAAAGAAATGTTTATTGAACTGAATTAAGTGACTTATCCAAGGTCACTTATTCTAAATCATAAAATCATCATCCAGTTATACATGAAAGAGATCTTAGAAGTCATCTAGTTTCGAATTCTCATTACACAGATGAGCAAAATGAGGCCAAGAAAATATCAGTAGCTTGTCCAAGGCCACACTGTTAGAAAGCAGCAGAGATAGGGGGCAGCTAGATGGCTCAGTGGATTGAGAGCCAGGTCTAAAGAGATGTCCTGGGTTCAAATGGGCCTCAAACACTTCCTTGTGGTGTGATCCTGGTCAAGTCATTTAACTGCCCACTGCTTAGCCATTACCATTTTTCTGCCTTGGAACCAATACCTAGTACTGATACTGAGACTGAAGGTAAGGGCTTATAAACAAACAAATAAATAAATAAAGTAGCAGAGATGCATTTCAAACAAAGGCTTCTGACTCCAAATCCAGTGCCTTTCCATCACACCACAATATCTCCAGTAACACAGAGTTTAAGCAATGGGGACAAAATGTAAGCAGAGAGAGCATCCAAAAGAAAGATAAGATAAGGTTTGCAAAAAAAGGATGGGGAAAAGGTAAGCCTGCAGAAATTCATTCAGTACTCCAAAAGGAAGCCAGCCTGCCTTATCTGTAAGAAGAGACATGCTTGTGGGGTGAGATTTCGGTCTGGCAGGCAAACCTCACTCTGGCTACTTCACTAGCCACTTCCAGTAGCAGTACTCTTGGGCTATGGAAATGTTGCTTAGCTGAAATCATACAGGATGCCCAGGGGCACTCAAGGGATTAATGAATAGTTTTGTAGTCAGCCCAACCCAAGAATCCAATGAATAATCAATGGTACTTGAGGCTGCTCAGGTAATTGAATTGCAAACTTGGTAATAACTAGACATGTAGCCAGAGAAGGCTTCTACCCACACCTGCTGCTTAATGTAGGTGCTGATGAAATAAGCCCTGACTTCATACACATTATTTACCTTCTCCTATCTACATGCAAAAATGGGGCATGATAAATTTGTTGCTTACTAATGGTTATGTCCTCCTGTGACTCTCAATGTAATAATGTAGTAAGACCAGAGGGTCAGTTTCACTGACCAATCCATTGCCAACAGTGGAATGGCAAACCTTGCTCTTTTATTTTTGAAGATAACTAGCTAAGTAGGGAACCAAATAAGTCAAATAAATGATGCATTCCATGATAACATTATATTTAGAGTGGGAAGGGAAATTAGAGGTCCTATAGTCCAATTCCTTCATTTTACAGAGGAGGAAATTGAGGCTTAAAAAGAGGAAGTCACTTGTCCAAGATCATAAGGATAATAAGTGGTAGAAATAAGATTTATAAATTTAGAATGCAAAATGATGCAATATAGTATTCCATGATGTTTCCCTTGATTTGTAAATGTTTAGCACCACCACTACTACAATAATAAGAATGTGATGATTTGAAATTCTCAAGGATCAACATTTCTTAATTTTAAGTTAATTGATTAATCAACCACTTAAGACAATCTAGGATGTCCACTAGACTCCTCCAAAATCTGCACCAGCAAAAGCAAGAAGGGACAAAGAGAGTGGCAAAAGAGACTGTAATCTCTTGCAAAGGCCAATATGTACCCCTTGCAACCTCTCCACTCAGTCCCTC
>NC_058130.1:158876715-158916661 GCF_016433145.1 Gracilinanus agilis
TTTTTATAAACCTAAGCTCTGAAACAGGTATACATTTTTGGGGTAGGAGCATTTTGCTTCCTCTTGGAAGTATGTGAGAGGGTCTGGTTTCATTCCTGCCTCTTAATTTTCAGCACTGTATTTGCCCAAGTCCATAAATATTATATCTTCATTTCCAGAATAAGCACAAAAGTATCACTTTAAAAAAACCTTCCTTATGTTTTTTTGGTTCTAAGGCAAAAGAGTGATAAGGGCTAGGCAACAGGGGTTAAGTGTCTTGCCCAGGGTCACATAGCTAGGAAGTGTCCGAGGCTAAATTTGAACCCAGAACCTCCTGTCTCTAGCCCTGGCTCTCAATCTATAAAGCAATCTAGCTGCACCAGAAGGTACCATCTTACAGAGAACTTTCATTCATCTAGAAAGAGAAGTGGTGATCACAAAGGGCCAACATTGCCTCATAAAGATAAAGTCATGCCAGACTAATCTCATTTCCTTTCTTGGCTGAATTATTAAACTAACACATGGAGATATAATTTATCTAGATTTTAGCAATGTATCTGATAAGAGTATTTTGTACTATTCTTGTAGAAAAGACATTGAGATCTGGATTAGAGGATAAAATAGTCAGATAGATTCAGATCTGATTAGAAGGCCAAATTCAAAGAATAGTTGATAATGGTTCAATAGCATCATTAGAACAGGAAGTCACCAGTGGAATACCTCAAAGAACCTATCTAATGCTGTGCTATTTCACATTTTGATAAATGATATGGAGAAAAGTAGAGCTGGCATGCTCATCAAGTTTATAGATGAAACAAAGTAAGGATGTGCCACTAATATGCTAGATCAAAAAGGACAGAAGACAGAGTCAAGATCCAAAAGAACCTTGAGCATTTGGCTGAATTAAATATGATTAAACTCAATAGGGATAAATTTAGAGTCCTGTCCTAACGTGCCAAAAATCACCCACTCCATCAATATAACATGAAGGAAATCGACAACAGTTTTGCAAAGAATCTGATGTTTCTAGTGAACTGCAAAGTCAACATGAGTCAGCTGTGTGATGTAGCTGCCTAATCTAAGTTAATGTAATTTTAGGATCCATTAGGGGGGAGATAGCTTTGAAGAACAGAGTAGTGACCTGCATTCAAATCTCACCTTTTTCATTTATCATCTGTGTGACCTTCAACAAGTTATGTTATCTCTTTGGGTCTCAGTATTACAGGATCAAAAATGTAAAGCTGGAAGGGACTCAAGGGATCATCTACGCCAAGCATTACATTTCTTCATCTGTAAAATGAAAGGGTTGGACTAGATATTCGTTAAGAGCCCTCCTAGCTCTAAATCTATGATTGTGCCGGGTTTTAGCTACATTTAGCAAAAACACTTGAGTTCAGATGCACTAATCTGAAGCCTCTCTTTTAGTACCTCAATTATATTTCACCAATCTACAAACCATAAAGTTATTTTTAGCTATTGCCATGATACGTGACCATGTTGTATATATGTAATCATACATCACTATTGTGATGGATATGCATGTGTTGAGGTCTATTGTGTATTTTTGGATGAATGCCTTAGTGGATAAAAGGTTAGATTCATAATCAGTAAAACTTGAGATTAAATATTATTTATGATACTTTTACCTTGGTTGTCACAACAAGGCTGCAGTTTTCTCAACTGTAAAATGGAGATAATTCTAGTAACATCTACTTCATAGGGTTATCATAAGAAGAATTCAACACCTGGGCATATCTAAAAAGAGAAAGGGTGATTACAAAGAACCAACATTGCTTCATCAAGAGAAAGTCATGCCAGGATCAAATCAGATAATAACTATAATGGTCTTTGAAAACCTTAAAGCATTATAGAAATGTTAGCTATAATAATAACAACAAGCATTATTATTATTGAAATATAACAATTATATTTTAACTAGAATTATAAATATCAAGATAGTGTCTTAGAGTCTGAAAAGTACTTTCTAGATACAAGGTGTTCCAAAAGTCTTTTGAGACTCATTAGGCACTATAAGTATTATTATTATTTCCATTTTATTCACATGAAGTTAAAAAGGAGGGAGAGAGGATTATTGAACCCTCAATCAAGAAATAGGCTAAGAATCTTTTACAGGAAATATGTGTTATCCTAGAGGAACGTGACAGGGAGGAGGGAGAAAAGGAGATTCACAGAGCAAAGATTTTTAAATGTTTAGTCTTCTGTGCTATGCATTTCACATTAAATAGAAATAAATGCCAGGAACTAAGACAACCCAAAATCATAAACAAAAGGAAATGAAAAGAAACAAATTGAATACATATTTACAAAGATACCAAAGCTGCTAACTCCATCTCCCAAGTTCTCCCCACCCACATCCCTGTATTTTTGACAGCTCTAGCACTCTGGGGAAAGAGAAGGTGCCCAGAACCTGCTGTTAAAGTAATTGCAGAAAGAGGAAAGCATAGCAATTTCTCATCTGTGAGGGCCCATTTTTCTTTAAATGCCAGCTTCCCTCAGACATTCTAGTCCTAATTCAATGATTTTTCTTTCTCCTGCAATGTTTCTGCAACAATGCACAGGGTTTTCTAGCCTGTGGGTGATGCTCAGGTTTATTTCCAAAGATACAGCCTGGTCCTCAGGCTGCATCATTCACTTCATTAGTCAGATGCTGCACCTGAGCTAGAGGTCAAACAAAAGCCTTAGGCAGCAGGAAGCAAAGGCCCTGGTTAGGATTTAGACTATCCATTTGAAAATGGAACAAATTTGTATGAATTTCGTGCTACCTTGGCTTCTAATTTTGTTTTTTTTTCTAGTCTCAACAACTCTCAGTTTAAACGAGGGGGGGGGTGTTTTAAAATACTTCTTTACATTTAATTCAATTCATTTTGACAAAAAACAATTATGTTGCTAGGGTTTTGAATTAAAGGAAAAACTGTCCTTGTGCTTAATTAACTTGTGTTCCATCTTATAGTTTAATGGCTTATTATGTAGTTCAAGGATCATATGTCTAGAGATGTAGGGAACTTAACCATTACCAAATCTATCTCCTTTATTTAATAGATGTAGAAACTAAGATTCAAAGAAATTAAATGATTTGCCCAAGGTCACACTGAAATTAAGTGACAAAGCAGGAATTTGAACCCCAAACCAGATTCTTCAAGTTCAGGATTCATTCCATTGGTTTCCAAATATACATATTTTCATTTGAACCTTGCCACGACTGAGGTAAATCAAGCAGGTGTTATCCAAGCTATTTTAGAATGAAGCTGAGAACTTAAAGGACTAAGGCTCCAAAGTCATAATAAATTCCAACTACCAGAGTGTTACATTTTAATTTCCCAATTTAATTTGCCAGTCAGTATTTTAGCTTTCCAATTATCTAAGTGGAAAAGGTGAGGCTTAACATTTATTTCTTCTTCTTTTTTTAACTTGTTCTATATCTTCCAGTTCAAATATTTTCTCCAGGAAGAGCACAAGACAATAGGCCCAACAAAGCTGACTTTTAACTAATACATCTCATGTTTCTATTCCCAGATTTATATCTACATTGTGAAGATTTCCTGGTGAGGAATTAATGAAGCCAAAAATATAAAGGAAGAAGGCTTAGCCATACCAGATCTCAAACCGTACTATAAAATGGTAATCATCAAAATAATCTGGTACTGGCTAAGAAGTAGAGTTATGAATCAGTGGAATAGGTTAAGTACTTAATACACAGTAGTTAATTACCACAATAACTTAATGTTTGATAAACCCAAAGATTCAAACTTTGAGGGTAAAAACTATTTATTTGACAAAAATAGCAGGGAAAACAGTATGGCAGAAACTAGGCATAAAACAGTATTTCACACCATACAACAGGATAAAGTCAAAATGGATACTTGACATCATAAACAAATTAGGGGAACATAGTAAAGTTTACCTTTTAGACTTAGGGTTAAGGGAAGGCTTTATGACCAAATAAGAGATAGAGAACATTATAAAAGATGAAGAGGATAATTTTAATTGTACTAAATAAAGGTTTAATTTAATTAAAAGTTTTCTATACAAATAAAACCAATGCAACCAAGATTAGAACAGAAACACCAAATTGAGAAACAATAGCAGGATCTCTGAAAAAGGCCTAATCTCTCAAATATATACATAACTGACTCAGACTTATAAGAATAGAAATTATTCCCCAAATGAAAAATGATCAGAGAATATAAAAAGCAGTTCTCAGAAGAAGAAATTTAAACTGAAAAAATGTCCCAACTCATTACAAATTAAAGAAATGCCAAGAAAAACATCTAGGATGTTTGACTAATATGACTAAAAAGGAAAATAATAAATGATGAAGGAGATGTGAAAAAATCAGGACCCTATATACTCTTTGTAGAACTGTGAATTGAAACAATCATTCTGAAGAGTAATATGGAACCATGTCCAAAGTGATGCACATTCTTTGGACCAGCAATAACACTACTGGGTCTATATCCCAAAGAGATCAGAGAAAAGGGAAAAGAAACTTCCGTTCTTTGAGGTGGGAAAACATTGGAAACTGACTAGGGGTGCGAAGGGAGGTGGTCCATCAATTTGGAAATGACCAAACAAGTTGCACCATAAGAAAAGATGAAAAGGAGGAGTTCAGAAAAATCTGGAAAGATTTATATGAATTGGGGGCAGCTGGGTAGGTCAGTGGAGTGAGAGTCAGGCCTAGAGACAGGAGGTCCTAGGTTCAAACCCGGCCTCAGCCACTTCCCAGCTGTGTGACCCTGGGCAAGTCACTTGACCCCCATTGCCCACCCTTACCACTCTTCCACCTATGAGACAATACACCGAAGTACAAGGGTTAAAAATAAAAATTAAAAAAAAAGATTTATATGAATTGATGCTAAGTGAAGTGAGAAGAACCAGGGAAATACTGTACAGAAAAAATTCTACATCAATCAACTGTGATTGTTGTCACAGTTGTCAGCAAAGCAAGTTTCCATGGTATCCACAAGAGACTGGTGATGAAAAATGATATCCACAGCCAAAGAAGGAATTGTTAGAGTCTGTTTGCAGATCAAAACGTGCCATTTTCCACTTTATTTTTTCATAAGTTTTTATTGTATGTATATGTGTCTTCTGTTATGGAAGGAGGATTATGAAAATATGTACTGCATGAAAGCACCAGTATAACCTATATCAGACTAATTATTGCTTAGGGATGAGGGGGCAGAAGGGAGGGAGGGAATCTGAATTGTAAAATATCAAAAAAACAGTTGCCAAAATTGTTTTTACATGTAATTGAAAAAAAAGACAGAAGTTTAGGGTTTAAACTTTTTTTTTAAGATTTATAGAAGAATACACAATGAAAAAATATTTCATTATTGTTTTTGAGTCCTTTTCAATTATGTCTGACACTTTGGGATCCCATTTGGGGTTTTCTTTTTCTTTTCTTTTTTTTTTTTTTAAACCCTTACCTTCTGTCTTGGAGCCAATACTGTGTATTGACTCCAAGGCGGAAGAGTAGTAAGGGTGGGCAATGGGGGTCAAGTGACTTGCCCAGGGTCACACAGCTGGGAAGTGTCTGAGACCAGATTTGAACCTAGGACCCCCATCTCTAGGCCTGGCTCTCAATCCACTGAGCCACCCAGCTGCCCCATTTGGGGTTTTCTTTTTTTTTTTTTTTTTTTTTTTTTTTTTTGTTTTGTTTTTTTTTAAACCCTTGTACTTCGGTGTATTGTCTTATAGATGGAAGATTGGTAAGGGTGGGCAATGGGGGTCAAGTGACTTGCCCAGGGTCACACAGCTGGGAAGTGGCTGAGGCCGGGTTTGAACCTAGGACCTCCTGTCTCTAGGCCTGACTCTCACTCCACTGAGCTACCCAGCTGCCCCTGGGGTTTTCTTGATAAAGATACTAGAGCGGTTTGCCTTTTTTTTTTTTTTTCTTCAGCTCATTTGACAGATGAGAAAATTGAAACAAACAAGGTTAAGTTACTGGCCCAAGATCACACAACTATTATGTGTCTGAGGCTGGATTTGAACTCAGTCTTTCTGGCTCCAGGTCTGGCATTCTATCCATCTAACTGCTCTGGAGGTGTCTGGAACACTTATCTAAGGAAACATAAGGCACTATTGTCTCACATCTATTACACTGTCCCACTAGTGCCTATATACCTCCCTCTCCCCCACAAATTGCAGGAACAAGATTTATTTAAATCATAGCTCATTTCTGCTGCTGTGATAAGAGGGTTGGCTGCTGCTACAGGCATCAAGTGCATTCAGGTAGAACATACCCTGCTGTGCTGCTGAATTGGGTATGTCTCCTCACTCTCCACACTCTCATGGAATATTTATGGGTGTTGGAAGAGTACAGAGGAAAGGGGAAGGGAGAATTATGAGAGGCCAGCAGTTAAAGGGTTAAAAGAAGATCAGTCATCTCTTTTCCCTTCCCTCCCACTCCCCCCCCCCCCCCAAAAAAAAAAAGCCTCATCATTTTTAGGTGGCTACAGCTGGGCTACCTTCAACAGGGTGCCTGTATTATTTACATGTACAGATGTTCCCCTGTTATTTGGAAGTCTGACCCTTAGCCCTTTCTTCTAACCTTACTTTGATAATGCTGAGCCTGCTATGATGGCTCTGCTTTAAGCAAAGGTTGAAGGTGAATCAGAAGGCTTCTGGCCAAAAAGAGATTTCATTTCCCAACAAAGAGAACATAGCAAGTCTTAACAAATCAATTGGGCTCCTTATGAAAGACAACAACACTGGCCTATCCTTTCCTCAATCAGAGAAGCTGCTGCTCCTTCCTTTCTGGAAGAGGGAAACCACCTCTCCTGAAGCTGGCTGATGAATTTTGATTCATTCCTCCTGCCCCCAAGAAACGTGGGCCAAAAGGTCAGACATCCAGAGATTTATGCTTTGTTTTATAAGATCTCTCTGAAAGAGACTCTTCTTTTATTTTTATTTTTTTATCCCTTCTCCTCCCCGGCCTGCTGTCCATTTTTCTGCCCAAGCTCAGCCACTGAAAGGAAAACTTCCTGTAATCAGAAGCCAGCTGTTTGCCGCCTTTTCAGATGGCAGGGTGTGTGAAACAGTGAGGGTAACTAACCTCCTGTGGCCGGCAGCCAAAATCCACTCTGAGAGGGGCACATGCATCAGTGAGCCCTGTAAATCTTTTTTAACCTCAGTCTCGGGTCTGGATTTATTTGTTTTTCTAGGCAGACGGATTGGGCTCCCCCTGGGCCCTACAAAATGATCTGTCACTGTCTACCCTGATAACCTGAGGCAGCCTGTAATGAAGTCAGCTTTCCAGGTCTTGCAAATGGACCCCATATCTTAGATCATGTTAGACCTTTTCACTTATTAGATTTCCATCTTGGAGGTCCCATGGGTCTCTGGCTTTCCCCTAAAGCACACCCCTAGTCACTGGGGGATCTCTCTAAGAGCATGGGGAAGGTGTTGCAAAGAAAAATGTCTATCCCTGAGTACCAGAGCTTCCTGTTCTTCTTTTGTTGGACAGCTACTTTTCATGGCTTTCCTAGCTGACATAGTAATACCCCAGCAACATAACTACTCCATGGTCAGATTAGAAAGAAATGGAGAAAAAAAGACAAATCTTGAATTAATAAAATATAGCTAGAAAGGTGGCCTAATCACATAGGTGAGATGATGGGTGGGCCTATTAGGTGCTTTTTAACTTCAAGACACTAAAAAGAAGTAGAGGAAGGGCCACACTTGTTTGACAGAGGTTCTAGGAGGGATTTATAGGGGGAAAATTGGGCAGGAATTATTTGTACAAGAGGAGAAACCACTGAGAGGATTAAGATCTGTGTTGGTAGAGGGAAGTTTCATACTGGTGAGATCAATCAATCAATCAAACCTGACTGGTCTTGATTAAATACCTACTATGTGTCAAACAAAGAGAATACAAAGAAAAGACAGAAACAATTCTTGGTCTCAGAGTATAAGTTCTCTCAGATCACAGATAGCCAGATAAACACCAGCAAAAAAAAAAAAAGGTATTTATGATTTTCATAATTGCTCCATGAAGTAAGTGGTATGAACATAATTATTCCTGTTTTATAGGAAAGAAGACTGAAGCTCCAAGAGGTTGACATTTGCTCAATAAGTTCTAAAAGGGGTCCTTAAATTTGGATCTTCTCACCCCAAAACTAGTACTCTTTATACTATAAGTAACATTGCCTATGGTGCTGTGCTAAGTGGTATTTATAAAAGCATATAGTATGAACTTACCAATCTTTCTATCAATCTATCTGTCTGTCTATCATCTATCCATGTTTATTTGTCTATCAGTCCACATCTACCTAACAATCTGTTTATCTCTTATCCTATCAATCATCTCTATCTGTCCATATATTAGTCTATTTATATTTAATCCATGTCTATCTGTTTTCTAATAAGACTCTCATCTATTTCTGTCTATCAATCTATCTATCCATATATGTGTCTACTAGTAACTTATAATTGAAGACTTTTGGCAAGTAAAAATAGCTGTTGCCCTCTTATTTCTCTTCATTAGAAGACTCTGACATCAACTGTCCATTATATTCTAGTTCATCCCACTAGTTCCTGGAGCATGCTGAACCTCTCCAAAAATGCTACACTTTTCTTTTGGAAACTTCAGTAATGTAAGGATTTTCCTCTACACCTCCCCTGTCTTTCTTCCTTTCCAAAAATCTGTCCTCCTCACATGGAAACCTGAGGGTAAATGGTCTTATTTCCTGTTTTGTTTTTTTCCTCACTACTTACAATAAGGCCTTTCACACTCTCTACTCAGGGTAACAGGAATGTAGTTCAGCTCTCTCTTGACCTGGGACCTCACAACTTTTTGCTCTTCAAGTAAATGTGGAATTAAGGTACAGCTGCTTTGGCAGAATCATGGGAATCATGGGAGGGATCTTGGATCTGTCCATATGAAATCAGTCATGAAGAGAGTCACTTCTCAGATCTTTCACCAGAGTGGAAGTAATGATACCTATACCAGTTGGACAGGTGACTAATGCCACCTCACCTGAAACATGCACTCAGATGGCACAAGTATAGCCAAATCCTAGAGAATTTAAGTTTTCAGCTATCCTTCAGTGACTATTTCCCCATTCTCTCCATCCTATCCCTCCTAGTCTGATCCCAGGACCACTAAGAGTACTAGGTTAAATGATCCAAAGCCTCACACCCCACACACAAGTCCTAATGTTGTGGGAGAACCAACTCTTGAAAATTTTAACAAGTTTTGCTTGTTTTATTTGTAAAGAATTTTAAGTATCTTATTTATTTTGTTAAACATTTCTCAATTCCACGTAAAATATTTTTAATTGTTTTTTTGTAATTTTGAGTTTTAAATTCTCTTACTCCCTCTCACCCATTTCCCTCCTCCCAGAGAAGGCAAAACACTATGATTTTGATTATATTTTTATATATACATATACATATATATATTTAATGTCACAACTTGTGTGAATTTAATAAAAATTTGTATTTCTCTTTCCTTTTAGAAAGAAAAGTTTTGAAAATCCATTTCAATCTCAGTTCCACCCTTTGAGTGGGCACATGCACTATGGTAGGATGCTAGAAACCTTGTGGCTCCCTGGGATCTCAGAGGATGCTCATCTCTTAATCCACACGACTCCTGGTATTTGGAAGACTAGTCTCTAACTCAGATTGAGGTCAAGACTGTCCAACCAAGGAGACCCAGAAGGAGTGATATCACTGCAGTTATAAATTAAGGATTGAGGAAGCAGCAAGTCTCTCCATCTGGGGGCTTGCCCCATAGGGCAGCTCCTACACAGGTTCTTAGTTAGAAAGCACCAGGAGTGAATGGAGACAAGGGGTGAACTGTGAACTCAGATTAGCTAGGTCAAATGATTATGTGTCTTTACTCTCCTCAACCAATTTTTACTATGTAATAAATAATTATGAATTAATATACAGTCTTCAGAGATTTTTAATCCTAATACAACACATATATTTCCATATTAGTATATGGCAAAAGAAAAAAACAAAATAAAATAAGAAAAATAAAGTTTAAAATGTATGGTTCAATCTGTATTCAGTGTATATCAGTTCTCTCTTTGGAAGTAGATAGCATTTTTGATCATGGGTTCTTTAGATTTGTCTTGGATCAATGTTCTAATGAAAGTAGCTAAGTTTTTCCCAGTTGATCATTTTTACAATATTGTCGTTACTATGTATAATGGTCTGGTTTTGCTCACTTCACTTTATAGTTCAGATTAATCTTTCCAGGTTTTTCTGAAACCATCCTACTCATCATTTCTTGTAGTACCATAATATTTTATAATGATCATATACAACTTGTTCAGCCATTCTATCTATACATGAGCAATTACTATTTTTCCAATTGTTTAAATCTGTATTTATATGAAAAGTATTTTGTAATTGTGTTCATTTAATCCCTGGGTTGGTTTTGACAGGAAGACTTCCAGATCTATTATATTTTCTGTAGATATTTTAAATTCCTTTTTCTTGTCTTATTCAATTCCTTTTTCTTGTCTTATTGCTATAGCTAACATTTCTAGAATAATACGGAATAATAGTGGTGACTATGTACAACCTTGCTTACCTCCTGATAATACTGGGAGGATTTCACCTTTATCCCCATTATAGATAATGGCTTTATATAGATACATATATATATATATGTATATATATATATATATCTTATACTCTTGGTTCTAGATAGATACAACTTCTCATTTAAAGAAAGGCTCCAGTGATATTTTTGCTTTCTAGCATCTTAAAGGGAATACTTCCTGTATTTTGTCAGACTTTTTCTGCATCTATTGATATAATGCATGGTTATTATTGTTCTTATTATTCATATAGTCAATTATACTGATTGTTTTCTGAATATTGAACCAGCTCTGCATTCCTCATATAAATCTAATATAGTCATAGCATATGATCTTCATGACATATTGCTATAATCTCCTTGCTAGTGTTTTATTTAAAATTTTCATATTGATATTCATTAGGGAAATTGGTCTATAGTTTTCTTTCTATGTTTTTGCTATTCCTAGTTTAGATATTAGCATCATGTTTGTCATGAAATGAATTTGATAGAAGACCCTTTTAAATTATTTTTAAATAGTTGATACAGTAGTGGGATTAAATGTCTTAAATATTTGGCAAAAATCATTTCTGAATTCATCTGGTCTTAGGGATATTTTTCTTAGGAGCTTCATTACGCCATTTTTAATTTCTTCTTCTAAGGTAGAGTTATTTAAATATTCTATTCCCTCTTCTGGTAATCTGGGAAGTTTATCTTTTTGTCAATATCCATCCATTTCTCTTAGATAATCAGTTTTACTGGCATATAACTCTTAATAATTGCTTTAATTTCATCTTCATTGATGGTGCATTAACCCTTTTCATTTTTTACACTATTAATTCAGTTTCTTTAAAAAAGGAAACAATGATTTATCTATCTTATTGGGGGTTTTCCCTCATAAAACCAGCTCTTATTTTTATTTATTAGTTTAACTTTTTTCTCTTTTCAACTTTATTAATTTCTCCTTTGATTTTTAGAATTTCTATTTTGGTTTTAAATTAAGTTCTTTTCTAGTTCTTAAAAATTATATGTTCCATTCATTCATTTGTTCTTTCTCTTTTATTAATGTTTGCATTTCAAGACATAAATCTTGGCCTACATACTGCTTTGGCTGCATCACAAAAATTTTGTGATGCTATCTCATTGTTATTTTCTTTAATGAATGATTGTTTCTATGATTTGTTCTTTGACTCTCTCATTCTTTAGGGTGAGATCATTTAGTTTCTACTTTATTTTTAATCTATGTTCTATCCATGGCATTTTATTAAATGCAAATTTTATTGCAATATAGTCTGAAAAGAGTGCATTTAATATTTCTGCTTTTATTCCTTTGATTATAAGGTTTTATAGCCTAAACAATGGTGAATTTTTGTAAAGGTGCCTTGAACAGCTGAGGAAAGGGATACTCCCTTATTTTCCTATTCTGTTTTCTCCAGAGGTCTTATCATGTCTAATTTTTTTTTTTTAATTTCTGTTATCTCCTTTATGTGGGGTGGTGGGAAGTGTCTTGCTCTTGGCTTGCTCTTCACTCCTTGCTACAGCTTCTTGCTGGCTCTCCTCTCACCCCAATGTCCCAGATGTTGTCTGCCTACCTTTGGGGTTGTCTTTTCTCAAAAGTTCTTTCACTCTGTCTCCTTATTGGTTCTTTTATTCCTATATTCATTTTGTGGTGATATTTTAATCTTGGTCAGAGAGGATTCTCATGGTGACATGGAGCTGCTGCTCTAGTTACTCCTCCATCTTGGCTCTACCCCAGGAAGTCCAACATTTAAAAAAAAAAACACTTAACTTCTGTCTTAGAATCAATACTGTATATTGGTTCCAAGGCAGAAGAATGGTAAGGGCTAGGCAATGAAGATTAAGTGACTTGCCCAGGGTCACACAGCTAGGAAGTGTCTGAGGCAAGATTTGAACCTAGGACCTCCCATCTCTACTCCTGGCTCTCAATCCACTAAGCTACCCAGCCGCCTTTGAAAACGAAACTCTTGAAATGAATAAGCATAGTAAAATAAAACAAATTCTTCCATTGTTCATGTCAAA
Source organism: Gracilinanus agilis (assembly GCF_016433145.1). NCBI lineage: Eukaryota > Metazoa > Chordata > Mammalia > Didelphimorphia > Didelphidae > Gracilinanus > Gracilinanus agilis. The sequence continues at coordinate 158,889,287 of NC_058130.1, forward strand.
ACCACACCAGTCATCCTGCATCTTAAGTTGATAATCTCTCTTTCAGGAGATGGACAGCACCTTGATTATCAGTTCTCTGGACTTATGACTGGTCACTACATTAATCAGATCATCATAGTTGTTATGTCTTTTAGAGATGTTTGTCTATAGGATGTCATCCTATAAGTTTTTCACCTGGATCTATTCACTTAACTCTGCATCAGTTCATATAAAACTTCCCATATTTCTCTAAAACATCCTCTTCATAATTTCTTATGATGCAATAATATTCTATTACAGTCACCTACCACAATTTGTTCAACTAATCTCCAATTTGCATATACTTCCCTTAGTTTCTAGTTCTTTGCCACTCCATAAAAGTGGGGTTTTTTTGTACATATATTTATTTTTATCTCTTTCTTTGATCTCTTTGAAGTATAGATTTAGCAGTGGTGTTGAACTTTTATTTCCTTAGGTCACTTGGAGTAATGTAAAATGTTCTGCAGTTTCCCAAAGGCAATGGCAGCTTACTATATTCCTCATCTACTCAACCCTGGACTCAACTGATTGTCCACCTTGGACAAATTCTATATTAAGTTCTTACTCAAATACAGGTAATGATACATATTCTTTACTCAAGTAGAAGGCCAGGTCAAACTTTTCAGTGCTTACATATTACTTCCATGATTCTTTACAAAGTTCCAGGAATTGATGAAACTAGTATATGTTATCCCCATATAGGATCCTCTGAAAGAGTCCTTAAACAACTTCTATGCTGAAATACCTTCACTGAGAAAACATTTACTTATTTTATATGTTGCCTGATATTTTTAGTGTGAAGAATATTAAATAAAATAATTTGTTCTGTTATGTCTTTCAAATAATTTTGGGTATTTATGACATGTGGGAGACATTTTTGAGGAAATGAATCTTTAAAAATGCATTTTGTTCAACCAGACTGAATATTCTTTTCATAATCAAAGAATTAGCACTAGGGATCATATATTTTCAATATCTTTTGATAAATTGTGAATGGGTAAAGATGTAAATGATGTTTAATGTCACTTGAAAAAGCCAATTTCTTCACCACTGATGTCCTCATCAAGTATGTCTTCAATTTATGTATAGATGAAATGAATAATGACTTTGTATTTATGGTAGAATATGCATACCTATCAGTTATTGTTGATATTTTATTGTAAGTTTGTTTTAATATTAACAAGATCTGAAACTTTTCCCATGCCTTTATTTCCCCTTTTTCATAGTAGTCTTTCAGCATCTTCACAATTATGTTTTCTCCAGCATAGATCTCCTCTAGATGAACTTGATCCAATCTAGCTGCTTTTTTACATCTTTCTTCTACAGTGTCATTTCTACCTGTCCTATAGACACACTCTCCTTGATAGTAAAAAAAATTACTTAGAGCAATATTTATTTGTCTCTTCCATATCTTTTCTATTTGCCGTCCTCCCAGTTTTGCTTTTTGGTGTCTTGAAGATAATTTTACCTCATTGTATCTCTTGCCAAATTTAATTTAAACTGGTTTTATCTTCCACTTCTTCTCTTTGTATTTTGAAACAATTCTCCTAATAACAGTTTACCACCCTTCTTCATAAGATTTAACAAACAATTTTACATTCTAAACAGGTATCGCTTTTGGTAGCCTCTGACCTCAGAAAGCAAGAGAGATTTCAGAAGATTTCTAGGCTCTTTTGCTCTTCTTATGTTGGCAATAGATTTCCACTGGTTAAGCTCCTATATAAAATTATTTTAGTTATCATCAATAAATATATATTAAATGCTTCTATTGTCCATTTCCCATATTTTACAATCTAATTACTTATTGAGGTAATTCAATATCAAATTATCTCAATTATATTCCATGCTTTTCTTTTTAATCTATTTTCTAATTCTGATCTATGTCCTGATAAATCAGAGGTCTAACATAACTGTATGAAAACAACTGATTCATGGATAATTCCCATACCATTTCAAGCCTTTTTTATTGATTAGGATATAATTTATTTTGTTATTTGTGATGTTATTTGGTGTTCATCATGTTCAGTGCATATCAATTATTTTCTCAAAAAAATTTATGACATATAAAAGTGGACAAGCTATAAATCTCTAACTTTTCTCATTAATTTTTCCTGATCTATGTTTTCCCATATATTTCTCATAATCCTCATTTTTGGCCACATTTGAATTGAGATAATCAAGTATAAGAATGTGTGCTTATATCATTGGAAGATCTTTTCATATTGTTCATAGAATTCCTTTATTTTGTCAGCAACAAATGGCCATTAAGTTTAATTATTTTCATGATTGTCTTTTTTACCATTACTTATTATCAATACTGTAATGAATTTTTTGTTGCCTTTGGATATATAATAAAACTTCCTCCTTTCTTTACTTCTCCAAGTAGTCCCAATGTCTCATCCTTCTATTTAACTTCAACCTTCTCCTTTCTTCTTGGTTTCATTTAGAATAAGAATATAAAAATTAATACAATTCAGGTCATCAAGAAGTATCCCTTTACTGGTGACTCAAGACAAAATTTACACCCTCTTGTGCTCATGTTTTTGTTTATTTTGTTAATAATTGTTTTCCTTTGTAATCCAATGTAGTTTGTGTTACATATTTTAAAAATGTTATTCTGAGAAGAGATTCATAGGCTTTATCAGATTGCCAAAGAAGCCTGTGACATAGAAACAGTTAAGAATTACTACTATAAGAAATGTAATTCTTAAAACTCTATTCTCTTTCTAGTGTAACAAATAAAATTGATATAGAAGAAGATATATATATATATATATATATAATAGGGTTTTATTAACTGCCATATTTTATTGAAAATTAAAAGCCATGTGCTTGGTAAGACCTAATTCAAATGCCACACCTTTACCTCTGCCCACCTGGCTTGTTCAGCAGGAAAAAGAACCCTTGTCCTAATCACATCCGGAGTCTTATACATCTCTCTAACTAATCACACTTTCTGCCCACCTATATTACATAAGAGGAATCATGGGAAATGTAGTTTTCAAGACCTCTAAATGTCAACAGGACGTTTAGACCAGAGATCTCAAGATCAGTTCAAAGAACCCCAAATTTCCAATATCATACTACCACTCTGACCTCATCTTTACAGAAACAGAATGAGGCTACATAGGAAAGAGAGTCATTGCATGTTTTTTTTTTCTTTGTTCCATGGGTTATCATGGCAAAAAAAATGAAATAAAATCACCAAATACCGAGTCTCCTCATGTACTACTATGTACTTAGCAGGGCTTGTAATTAGGAGACTGATTTTGTTCCTGGGGCAACTCTAGAAGCCACCAGCATGATAGAACTTGCTAAAATTTATGCTCTATTAGCACAATTCAAGAACCTGGAATCACTTCTATGACACAGTAAGGCACTAGATTAAACTTTGCAAGGGATGAGAAAGTAGAAAAGGTCTTTTATTCCTCTATTTATCCATTCATCATTCTCCAAACTTTTTTATTCTAAGAAGCTTCCTTGCCCTGGAAATTTATTCCACTCCTATATTTCTCACATCGAGAGCACATTTTACCCCTCAGCCCCTTCTATTGACTGACTTCTCTTACAACCTCTATTTTAAAGAAAATGTCCAGACCAGTTATATCTTCATTCAACTCCAGGCCCACTTGTCTACAAATATTAAACTTTGTCTAATATTCTTAATAATTCACTACTCTTCATCCCTGCCTCTTCCAGCATTGTTTTATGTAATGTCTTCTCCTATTAGAATTTAAGCTCTTTGAAGACAGTGACTCTTTTGGCTTGTATTTGTATTCTCAGCTCTTAGCACAGTGCCCAATACATTGTAAGCACATAAATGTTTATTGACTTCATTTAACTCATATTAATTAATATATGACTTGTGGCTGGATGAGATGCCTATCAGATTGGTAGAAAGATTTGTGCATCTTGGAAAAGGGATACAAATGAATAATGAGCTGAGTATATAATTGTTTTTTTTTTGTTTTGTTTTGTTTTTTTTTAATTTTAGCCTTGAGGCAATTGTGAACCCCTGGAGCTCCTTAGTGAACATGGAAGAAAAAAAAAACAGAAATTAACTGCATATAAGACTTTATTGAAAATATAATAACCAAAAAGGGAGGTGGTATTATCATGTGGATGAAAGACAGTAAATGGAAAAGCTTAATGATGGCTTTCAGCACATTGAATAGAACTTCTATGAAGGATTTATGGTAAAAACATGGACAAAAATTTCACGGGATAAGAAATGGAAGGTTTGAAATATGCATTAGTAGAGGAGGTACTAACCCCAATGAAATCATGAATCCATCAAAGCAGTTTTAGAAAGCTACCATAATATTAAATTAACTATAATAACTATGTCATTTAGCCAATTTTTATGTGACATGCTGAAATTTCCACTGTTAGCAGGCCTAGCTCAGGAAGTAAGGTTGAATTACATTTTCATGGTCTTTTCCATGTTTTCTTTCCAATAGTTATTCATATTCAAAAATCTGGGATCAGTTTTCCCATCTCATAGTGAACTGACATTCCACTTTTTATCCATTCAGCCTCTATGATGTATACCTCCACCATCAATATTTCAGTCCTACTACCACCACTGCAATTCAAGACTTCATTACTTCTTTCCTTTAAAATAGCCTTCTAGCTACTATCCCTGCTTCTAGTCACTCCCCATCATGTTATTCCCAGAACACTGTTAGCTTAGTTTCCTTAAAGCAACTGATCATATATCTCTCCCTCCTCCAGAACTTTTAATGATTTCACTTTACTTAACAAATTAAGTCTGAATTCTTTTAGCTGATGTTCAGAACCATCCATGAAATGATTTCATTTTACTTTTCTACCTTTTTTCTGACTATTCTTTCGCTCACCCAGATTAGGTAATAGAATCACAGTATAAGAAATTATCAAGTCTGGAAAGGATTTCACCAACCATCTATCTCTTCTAATCAAGTGAGATAATACATGTGAAGCACTTAAATTACTATATAAATGTTCACTATTATTATTAGCAGTAGTATTATCCAATCCAATTTTTATATCTGAAAGGATTTGTGATTATAATGTATCTAATTAGCGGCCATTTAGACATCATGTGAAGATCTCCAAAGAGATTACTCACTACATCATTAGGCAAATTTTTTTCTACATATTTTTTCAACTGCTACCCATTGTTCTCAAATCTATCCTTCAGGGTCAAACAGCAAAAGGTTAATCCCATTTTCACATGATAGCCCATCCAGTATTTGGAAAGAGGTGCCATGGTCCTTTTGAATCTTTTTCCTCCATAATAAATATCCTTATGTCTTTTAATATATCTCAGACTATATGAATCCAAGGTCCTTCACTGTCCTGGTTGCCTTAATCATACAAGATAGTATCTAGCCTTTCATCAATTATTTCTCCTCACCTGTGCCCTGGATATGATCTGATAGGGGAGGAATACAATGGGATTATCGTTTCTTTATTCCTGAAGTCTAATCTTCTCTAAATGCATCCCAAGATAGCATTACCTTTTTTCAATGGTTTGATTACATTGTGGCTCATATTGAGCTTGTGTCCCATTCAAACCTAAAGATCTTTTTTCAACAAAAGTACTGCCTAGTTTTGCCTCCTCCATTATGTACTTGGAAATAAAGAGTGGGGGTGGCAAATATACTTGAACCTTACTCTCATCAGAATTGAGTCAAAGAGAGAATAACATGCAAACTTAGATAGGTATAAAAATAGATCTTTCCATACAGGGAATAAGGAAGGAAAAGAAGTAAGAAAAGGAGGTGCTGATTGAAGAGAGAGAGGATGCGGGGGGGGGGGGGGGGGTAGCGGAGAGAAGCAAAATATTTTTGAGGAGGGACATTATAAAAGGAAAGAGAGAGAAGGATAAATGGGGGAAATAGGATAGAGAGAAATACATATTAATCATAACAGTGAAAAAATTTTCAGCAAGTATATCTAATAAAAGTCTGATTTCTCAAAAACACAGAAAACTCAGTTAAATTTATAAGCAAACAAATCATTCCCCAATTGATAAATTGTCAAAGACTATAAATAGGCAGTTTTCCAATGAAAGCTATTTATATTCGTATAAAATAATGCTCTAAATCACTATTGGTTATAGAAATGCAAAATAAAATAACTCTGAGGTACCACCTCATACATATCAGATTCACTAATATAACAGAAAACTAAAAGACAAATGTTGGAGGGGAGGTGTAAAAAATGGGTCACTAAAGCAATATTGGTAGAGTTGTGAACTGATCCAACCCTTCCGAAGAGGGATTTGTAACTAGGCCCACACAGAGCTATAAAACTACATAATCTTTCACTTGGATAAATGGCTAAACAAATTATGGTAAGTTTTTCTGATGGAATACTATTATGGTATAATATATGATGAACAGGATGCTTTTAGAAAAAAACCTGGAAAGACATACAAGAACTGATACAGACCCCAGGAAAACAGTGAACATAAAAACAGTAATATTGTATGATTACCAACTGTGAATTGCAATCCAGTGATAGAAGATAATTCTAAAGAACTTGTAATGAAAATTATTATTGACCACCAGGCAAAAACTTCATTTCTTAAATATATAGGGAAATGAGTCAAATATTTAAGAATACTGTCAGAAGCAAATTTAGTTCTCTATTGTGTTGCCTTTTTAATGTCATCTCTCAGTGACCTGAAGGTCAAATACCACCGAGTAAATTCAGGTATAAATAAACCCTCAGAGAAAAGAAGTTAAAGAACCAAGGAACCAAGGAGACAGGAAACTGATTCCACAGGCACTGCCCCCCTGGGTGGCCCAGGCAAATGAAGAAACTATGGTTGGTTCCTGAGATGTGATGAGCTAGTGGGTGGAGAAAACAGCTTATAATGGGATACCCAGCAGGAAGTCTTGTCTTTCCAGCATGAGCATGGAGAGCAGAATGAACCCTTGTCAGAATTTTAACTAGAGGCCCAAATGGTGTCTGCAGATTAGAAAGCTAAGTATCTCTCTACCTCTCTCCTACTTTTCCCTCTCTTTACTACCACTACTACTTTGATTTAATAAAGTTATTAAGCTACTATCAGCCTCATAATTTTAATTAGTACAAATACTAAACATTTCCCAATTAACTAATAATCAAAAGATATGAACAGCAATTCTCAGAGGAAGAAATTAAAACTATCTTTAGTCAAATAAAAATGCTCCAAATTAAAATTGACTATAGACATACAAATTAAACAATTCTGAGGTACCACCTCACACTCTTGAGATTGGCTAACATGGCAAAAAAAAAAAAGAAAAGAAAAAGAAAATGATAAATGCTGTAGGGAAAAATTGGGACACTATGTGCTGCTAGTGGAAATGGGAACTGAAGGAACCATTCTGGAGAGCAATTATCAAACTGGGAGTAAAAAGACCTGCCCTTTGACCCAGAAATATCACTACTAGGTTTATATAAAAAAATATTAAAAATAAGGGAAAAGAACCTATCTGTACAAAAATATTTATATGTGATAACATATACATAATCTATATCAGGTTACCTGTTTTCTTAAGGAGAGGGAAAAATTGGAGGGATAAAGAGAACATGGATTACAAAATATCAGAAAACAAATATTAAGAAATTGTATTGATATGCAATCTGGAAAAAATAAGATTTTTAAAAACTTTTTAAAACTTTTCTTTACCATCACAAAAAAAAAACAACCTAACACAAATATTTTTATAGACATAGACCTTTATCTTTGTTTTCTTTGGGATATAGACTTAGTAGTTGTGTTGCTGCGCCAAAGACTATGCAAAGTTTTACAGCCAATTAGTTATAGTTCCAATTTTTTCTCTATAATCATTTGACTAGTTCACAACTCCACTAATGGCCTAATTTTTCTACGCTTTTTCAACATTTGTCATTTTCTTTTTCTATCATGTTAACCAATCTGAGAGGTACGAGATGGAAGCTAAGAATTGTTATAATCTGTACTTCTCTAAACATTAATAATTTAGAGCATCTTTTCATGATTATAGATAGTTTTTATTTCTTCCTCTGAAAGTTTCCTGTTTATATTCTTTGACAATTTCTGAACTAAGGAAAAGTTCTTTTTTTTTTTTCAAAAAAATAAATTTGGCTCAGATCTTTATATATATGAGACATTAGACCTGTACCAAAAAAATCTTGCTATAAAAAGATTTTCTCAATTTACTAGTTTCCTTATAATTTTAGTTAGCATTAGTTTTGTTATATAAAATTTGTTGTTTTTTAGGCCCTTACTTTCTGACTTAGAATTAAAACTAAGTGAGAAGCAGAACCAAGATGGCAGCTTAGTAGCAAGAAAAACTTGGAGCCATTCAGAAATTTCTTCCAAACCAATCATTGCAAAGTGTCTCAAAAGGACAGAGGTCAAAACAGGACAAGTAAAGGGGTTCTTCCACTAGATACAGCATGAAAGATAGTCAGGGAGAGGGGATTCCCTAGCTATAAGGAGGCAAAATTGCACAAAGGACTATCCCTCCCCCCCAACTCACCACTCCAGTGAGATCTAGGTCTAACAAGATCTCCAAATTCTTGAGGGCTGGCTGAAAGCACCACAAACTCACTCCTGAGGGCTGTGACAGACCTGGGCAGTGGGGCTTTGGGAATAACCCATAGAAGCAGCAGCAGTAGCTGAGTTAGCAGCAGCAGCAACAGGCAGCAACAGGCAGCGGCAGCAGTGGCATCAACAGCAACAGCTGAGGAAGATAGCCTTAGGGCAAAACACTCTGAAGCACAGTACACAAAAAAACACCACAAATCTACCTACCCTCACTCAGGCCTCTGACAGGTAAGGGAAGATAATCCCAAGGTATAGCCCTGTGAGACAGAAACCAAGATAGCAATGACCAGCAACAAGTAGGAATCCCAGTACTCCAGTAGGAAAAGGAGTAAACAATAGCAAAAAAAACTCTCCACCCTGGAAAATTTCTATGAAGAAAAAGAGCAAAAAAAGGAAGAGAGAGAGAGAAACAAACACATGCAAAATCCATCCCTACTCCCAAATAGAAATTGGTCACAAGTTTTGGAGAACTCAAAAAGGAGTTTAAGAACCAAGTAAGAAAGATAGAAGAAAAATGTGAAGTAAAGTAGGAAAAGGAAATGAAAGTAAAACTAAAAGAAAATAATAGCTTAAAAGGCAACGTTGCCCCAATGGAAAAAGAGGCACAAAATTAAATGAAGTAATAAGCAAACTGAAGACCAGAATCGACCTGCTGAAAGCCATGAAAAACAGATTGGACCAAACTGAAAAGGAAAATCAAAAGATCATAGCTGAAAATCAATCTTTAAATATTAGAATTGGGCAAAAAAGAAGCTAATGATGTCATGAGATGACAAGAAATAATAAAGCAAAAAAAAAAAAAAAAGAACTGGGAAGACCTCCAGGAATTGATGCAGGGTGAAAGGAGCAGAGCCAGAAGAACATTGTACACAGAGACCAATACACTGTGGTAAAATAGAATGTAATGGACTTCTGTACTAGCAGCAATGCAATGACCCAGGACAATTCTGAGGGAGTTATGGAAAAGAACACTACCCACATTCAGAGGAAGAACTACAGAAGTGGAAAGAGAAGAAAAACAACTGCTAGAACACATGGGTTGAGGCAGACATGATTGCGGATGTAGACTTGAAACTACCACACCAATGCAACTATCAACAATTTGGAAATAGGTCTTGATCAATGACACATGTTAAAACCAGTGGAAATACACACCAGCCTTGGGGGGGTTGGGAGCTCAGAGGGTGAAGGGGAAAGTAAGAGCATGAATTATGTAACCATGTTAACTTTTCTAAAAAATAAATATTAATAAATGTTTTAAAAAAAGAAGGAAAAGCTAAACATAAACTTGAAATATATCATTGAAAAGACAATTGATCTGAAAACAGATCTGGGAGAGACAATTTGAGAGTTATTGGATCTGAAAAGCCTAGAACAACAACTAAAAAAAGCCTAGACATTATATTACAAGAAATTACCCAAGAAAATTTCCCTGATATTCTTAACAAGAAGGCAAAATAGACATTGAAAGAATCTACAGATCATCCTCTACATTAAATCCCCAAAGACAACTCCGAGGAATAGTATAGCCAAATTCCAGAGCTTCTAAGTCAAAGAAAAAGACTGCAAGTGGCTAGAAAGAAACAATTCAGATATTAAGCAGCACCAGTCAGGATTAAACAGAATCTGGAAACTTCCAGGATTGGGATATGATATTTGGGAAGTCAAGAGAATTGGGTCTACAACCAAGAATCAACTACCCATCAAAAACTAACTATATACTTTCAAGGGAAAGTATGGGCATTTAATAAAATAAAAAAAGTTACAAACATTCCTAAGGAAAAGACCAGAACTAAATGGAAAGTTTGATGTCCAAATATAAAATTCAAGAGAACCATAAAAAAGGTAAACAAAAAAAGAGAAAAAAATTTTAAGGGCTTCAGCAAGGTCAAATTGATTATATTCCTTTATAGAAAAATGATATCTGGAACTCTTAAAAATTGTTTTCATTATTTTAATATGTAGAATATACATAGGCATAGATTGTGGTATTAAACTATTTGGGATAATCTGTAAAAAAGTTAGAGATAAAAAGGATTGTACTAAGAGAAACTTGAAGGAAGAGGTAAAATAGGGTAAATTATACTACATAAAGAGGTATATTGGGTGGGGGGGATACTATTATAAGAAGGGAAGAAAGAGAGTGGTCACAGGTAATAATTAAACTTCACTTTTAGTGGAATCAGTTCTGAGAGGAAAAACATTCAGATTCATTGGGATATAGAATTCTATCTTATCCTATAGAGAACTAGAAAGAGAATAAGGATGGGAGGGTTTGCAAAGGGGGAATATTAAAAGAGAGGGAAAAGTTCATGGGGGGTGGTGATTAAAGATCCTAAAGAGAAATAGAAGGTGAATAAGGAGGGAGGGGATGGAAAAGAATGTAAAATAAGGGTGGGGAAAAGGGGGACTGATTAAAAGCAAACACTGGTGTAAAGGAAATAGTGAAAGAAGAAAGGGCAGGATTAAAAGAGGAAGTCAAAATGATGGGAAATACACAGTTGGTAATCATAACTCTGAATGTGAATGGGATAAACTCACCCATAAAATGGAGGCAGATAATAGAATGGATTAAAAACCAAAATTTTACCATATGTTGTCTACAAGAAACACACACAAGGCAGGTAGAAACATACAGGGTAAAGGTAAGAGACTTGAGAAAAATGTATTGGGCATCAACTGAGAAAAAGAAGGCAGGAGTCACCATCATGATATCTGACAAAGCCAAAGTAAAAATAGATCTGATTAAAAGAGATAGGAAAGGTAGTTACATCCTGATAAAAGGCAGTATAGGCAATGAAGAAATAGCAGTACTCAACATATACATACCAAATGGTATAGCATCCAGATTTTTAAAGGAAAAACTATTGGAGCTTAAGGAGGAAATAGTAAAACTCTGCTAGAGGGAGACCTGAACTTTCATCTATCAGATCTAGATAAATCAAACTAAAAATATGTAAGAAAGAAGTAAGAGATATGAATGAAATCTTAGAAAAAATAGAGTTCATAGGTATATGGAGAAAAGTAAATGCAGATAAAAGGGAATATACCTTCTTTTCAGTAGCACATGGTACATTTACAAAGATTGATCATGCACTAGGGCATAAAAACATTGCAAACAAATGCAATTTTCTAGCAGAAATAATAAATGCAACTTTTTCAGATCATAATGTGCTAAAAATTATAATTAGTATGGGTACATGGAGAGGCAAATTAAAAATTAATTGGAAATTAAATCATCTTTATAAATAAATAGATAGATAGATAAATAAATAAATAACCAAAACTTTTTGGTTAAAGAACAAATCATAGAAACAATTACTGATTTTTTCATTGAAGAGAATGACAATGAGGAAACAACTTACCAACATTTATGGGATACAGCAAAAGCAGTATTCAGGGGGAAATTAATATTGCTGAATGCTCATATTAATAAAAAAAGAGAAAGAGGAGATTAACAAATTGGGTATGTAATTAAAAAACTAGAAAAAGAACAAATTAAGGAACTCGGATAAAGACCAAGTTAGAAATCCTAAATCTCAAAGGTGACATTAATAAAACCAAAAGTAAAAGAACTATTGAATTAATAAATAAGACTAGGAGTTTTTTGAAAAAATAGATAAAGTATTGGTTAATTTAATTGAGAAAAAGAAAGAAGAGAAGCAAATTAATACTATCATAAACAGAAAGGGTGATCTAATCTCTAGGGAAGAGGAAATTAAGGCAATTATTGAGGGCTAGTTCACCCAATTATATGACAATGGCAATTTAGGTGAAATGGACAAATATCTACAAAAATATTATAAATTGTCTAGATTAACAGAAGAGGAAATAGAATACTTAAATAATCCCATCTCAGAAAAATGAATTGAATAAACCATCAAGAAACTCCCTAAGAACAAATCTCCAGAACCAGATGGATTCACAAGTGAGTTCTATGAAACATTTAAAGATCAATTAGTCCCAATACACTACAAACTTTTTGACAAAATAGGTAAAGAAAGAGTCTTACCAGATTCTTTTTATGATACAAATATGGTACTGATTCCTAAGCCAGGAAGACCAAAACCAGAGAAGGAAAACCATAGGCTAATATCCTTAATGAACATGGATGCAAAAATATTAAATAAAACACTAGCTAAACATCTAGAGCAAATTATCTCAAGGATTATTCGCTGTGGCCAGGTAGGATTTATACCAGGAGTGCAAGGATGTTTTAATATTAGGAAAACCATCCACATAATTGACCTTATCAACAACCAAACTAATAGAAATCACATGATTATCTCAATAGATACAGGAAAAGCCTTTAATAAAATACACCACCTGTTTCTATTGAAAACACTAGAAAATATGGGAATAAAAAGGCCTTTCCTCAAAATAATAAACAGTATTTATTTAAAACCATCAGCAAGTATCATCTGCAATGGAGATAAGTTAGATGCCTTCCTAATAAGATCAGGATTGAAGCTGGGATCCCCATTATCACCACTACTATTAAATATTATACTAGAAATGTTAGCAGTAACAATTAGAAAAGAAAAAGAAATTTAAGCGATCAGAGTAGGCAATGAGGAAATTAAACTATCACTCTTTGCAGATAATATGATGGTATACCTACAAAATCTGAGAAAATCCACTAAAAAGCTAGTAGAAATAATCAATAACTTTAGCAAAAAAGCAGGGTACAAAATAAACTCACATAAATCATCAGCATTCCATATGTTTCCAACAAAACCCGGAGCAAGAGTTAGAAAGAGAAACTCCATTTTAAAATCACTCTAAAATACCTAGGACTATACCTGACAAGACAAATTCAGGAATTATATGAACACAAATACAAAATACTCTTCACACAAATAAAATTAGATCTAAGCAATTGGAAAAACATCAATTGCTCATGGGTAAGATGAGCTAATATAACAAAAATGACAATCCTACCTAAATTATTTTATTCAGTGCTATACCTATCAAACTACCAAAAACTTTTTTTATAGAATTAAAAAAATGTATTACAAAATTCATCTGGAAGAACAAAAGATCAAGAATATCAAGGGAACTAATAAAAAATGTGAAGAATGGAGGCCTAGCATTACCAGATCTCAAACTATACTATAAAGCAGTGATCATCAAAAAATATGGTATTTGCTTAGGGATAGAAGGATGAATCAGTGAAATAGACTTGGAGTAAATGACAATAGCAAGATAGTGTTTGATAAACCCAAAGATCCCAGATTTTGGAACAAGAACCCATTATATGACACAAACTTATGGGAGAATTGGAAAACAGTATGGGAGAAATTATGTCTATATCAGCATATTACACCCTATACTAAGATTAATTCAGAATAGATAAATGACAAATATAAAGAGGGAAATCATAAACAAATTAGTTGTCAGATCTATGGGAAAGGAAGGAATTTAAGACCAAACAGGAGATAGAGAACACTATAAAATGTAAAATGAATACTTTTGATTATATTAAATTAAAACAATACAAGCATATGAACAAAACCAATGCAACCAAAATTAGAAGGGAAGCAACGAATTTGGGAAAAACTATACAAAAACCTCTGATAAAGGTCTAATCTCTCAAATTGATGAGGAGTTAGGTCAATTGTACAAAAAAAAATATCAAGCCATTCCTCAATTGATAAATGATCAAGGGACATGAATACGCAGTTTTCACACAATGAAATCAAAACTATCAATAAGTACATGGAAAAGTGTTCTAAATCTCTCATAATTAGAGAAATACAAATCAAAACAATGCTGAGGTACCACCTCACACCTAGCAGATTGGCCAATATGACAGTAAAGGAAAATAATAAATGTTGGAGGGAATGTGGCAATATCGGGACACTAATGAATTGCTGGTGGAGTTATGAATCAATTCAGCCATTCTGCAAGGCAATTTGGAATCATGCCCAAAAGACTTTAAAAGAATGCCTACCCTTTGTTCCAGCCATACCACTGCTGGGTTTGTACCTCAAAGTGATAATAAGAAAAAGTACTTATACAAAAATATTCATAGTCATATCCTTTGTGGTGGCAAAAAATTGGAAAATGAAGGGTGTCCCTGGATTGAGGAATGGCTGAACAAATTGTGGTATATGATGATGATGGAATACTACTGTGCTCTAAATAATGATGTTCTGGAGGATTTCTATCTGAACTGGGAGAACCTTAATGAACTAATGCAGAGTGAAATGAGCAGAACCAAGAGAACATTGTACACAGAAAGTAAAATATTATGGAACAATCCAACATAATGGACTTTGCTTCTAGTAGCAATGCAACAAGCCAGGACACTCCTGAAGGACTTATGGGAAGGAATGCTAACTACATTGAGAGAAAGAACTATGGGAGTAGAAATGCAAAAAACTCCAAAACATTGCATAACTTATCACATGTATATATGGGTATGTGATTTGTGGTTTAGGCTTTAAAATAATCACTCTATAGCAAAAATGAATAATATGGAAATAGATATCAAGTGATAACATTTTTACACTCTAGTGGAAATGCTTGTTGGCTCTGGGAGAGGGTATAGAAGAGGCGAGGGAAAGAAAATGAATCATGTAAACATGGAAAAATATTTAAAAATTAAAATTAATTAAAAATAAATAAATAAAAACACAGTAGAAATTTTAAAAAATTTAAAAAAAATACTAAGTACTGGTTCCAAGAGAGTACTGCTGTAAGGCTAGGCAATGGGAGTCAAATTACTTGTCCATACTCACATAGGAAATTTCTGAGACCAGATTTGAATCTGCAAACTCTCTTTTTTAAGCCTGGTTCTCTATCTATTGAGCTACCTACCTATCTATTGTGCTTTTTAATTATATGTAATCAAAATTATCAATTTTATTTCCTGTAATCCTATACAACTTGTTTGGTCATAAACTCTTCCCTTATCCATAAATTTAATAGTTATATTTTTCCATGCTCTCCTAAATGTATAGATGGTATCATCCTTTAGGTCCAAATCATATATTCATTTGGACCTTATCTTGCTTAGTGTATAAAGTGATATGTTGATCTAAGACTAGTTTCTGCCAAAATGCTTTCTTGTTTTCTCAACAATATTTGTTAAATGTTGAGTTCTTATACCAAAAGCTTGGATGTTTGGGTCTATCAAACAGTAGATTATTAAGGTTATTTTAGTACTGTGAATTGTGTACTTAATATATTCCAATGATCCACCCATTCTGTTTCTAAAGAAGTATCAGATTGTTTTGATGATTACTACTTTATATTATAGTCTGAAATCTGGCCACCTCCATTAACAGGTTTTTTTCATTAATTCTCCTGATATTCTTGCCCTTTTGTTCTTCCAGAAGAATTTTTTTGCTATTTTTCCTAGCTCTATAAAATAATTTTTTAAGAGTTTGATTAGTATGACATTGAATAAGTTAATTGTTTCAAAGAGTAATTTATTCTCTAGGATTCTCTAAGTATACTAACATATCATCTGCAAGGAGTGATAGTTTTATTTCCTCTTTGCCTATTTTTAATTCCTTCAATTCCTTTTTTTCTTGTCTTATTGCTTTCATTGGCATTTCTAATACATTACTAAATAATAGTGGTGAAAATTGATATCCTTATTTTACTCATTATCTTACTGGGGAACTCTTCAAGTTTATCCTCATTAATTCTTGCTCTTAGTTTTAGATAGATATTATTTGTCATTTTAAGAGAGGATTCAGTGATTCTCATGCTTTCTAGTGTTTTTTAATAGGAGTGGGTGTAGTATTGTCTCAAAGGCTTGTTGTGCATCTATTGAGATAATTATGATTTTTGTTGGTTGTGTAGTCAATTATGCTGATAATTCTCCTAATATTAAACTAGCCCAAATTCCTGGCATGAACTTCACCTTGTCATAATGTTTGATCTTTGTGACTTATTGCTGTAATTTCTTATTTTGAAATTTTGCATCAATATCCATTAAGGAAAATGGTCTACGTTTTCTTTCTGTTTTTGCTCTCTCTAATGAAAGTATCAAATATCATATGTTTGTGTCATAAAAAGGATTTGGAAGGACTCATTTTTTTATCTATTTTGTCACATGGTGTATGTGGTACTGGGATTAATTGTTCCTTAAATATTTGGTAGAATTTATTTGAGAATCCATTTGGTTCTGCATATATTTTTTAGGGAATTCATTGATGACTTGTTTGCTTTCTTTTTCTAAGACAGGATTATTTAGGTATTCTATTTCCTCTTTTAATCTAAGCAGTTTATAATTTTCCAAATAGTAATCCATTTTACTAAGATTGTCAGTTTCAGTGGCATATAATTTAGCAAAATAATTCCTAATAATTACTTTAATTTCATCTTCAATGGTGACACATTTACCTTTTTTATTTTTGATACTAGTCATGTGATTTTCTTTCTTTTTAAAAATCAAATTAACCAATGATAAATTTATTTTATTGTTTTTTTTTCATAAAAACAGCTTGGTTTTTTATTAGTTCAGTTTTCTAACTTTTAATTTTATTAATCTCTCCTTTGATTTTCAGGATTTCCATTTTAGCATTAAGTTGGGAGTTTTACATTTGCTCTTTTTTCTAGATTTTTAGTGGCATGATTGATTAATTGATCTATCTGCTCATTCTATCTTTTATTGATATATACACATTTAGAGATACAAATTTTTCATCTAATTTTTGCTTTTACTGCATCTCATTATTGTTATTCAATTTAAAAATAATTGATTGTTTCTGTGACTTGTTCTTTGACTCACTTGCTCTTTAGAGTTAGATTACTTACTTTCCAATTAACTATTAATCTATGCTTCTATAGCCCTTATTAAATATAATTTTTATTGCATTATGGTCTGAAAAAGTTGTATTTAATATATCTGTTTTTTTACATTTTGTTGTGAGGCTTCTATTCCATAATACTTGGTTGATTTTTCTGTAGGTGCCTAGATAGCTGCTAAAATGGTATAGTCCTTTCTATTCTCATTCAGTTTTCTCCAGTGGTCTATCATATTTAGTCTTCTAAGATCCTTTTCATCTCTTTGACTTCTTTCTTATGTATTTTATGATTAGATCTATCAAGCTCTGAAATAGAAAGAATGAGGTCCTCTACTAGTAGTTTTACTGTCTGTTTCCTTTGATACTTCATTTAACTTTCCCATTAAGAATTTTAATGGTTTGGAATTTCATGTATATATGTTTATTATTGATATTACTTCATTGTCTATGGTATTTTTAAATTAGCTATATTTTCCTGTTTACCTCTTTTAATTATATCTATTTTTGCTTTTGCTTTCTCTGAAATGATGACTGGGTTCCCTGCCTTTTTTATTTCATTGATGAATAATAGATTCTGCTCCAGACTCCTATTTTTACTCTGTATGTCTCTGTATGTTTCAAGCATGTTTTTATAAACAACCTATTTTTAGATCCACATTTCAAATGTATTCTGCTAACCACTTTCATTTTATGAGTTCATTTCATTTAAATTCCCATTTATGATGACTGTGCATTTTCCTCTAATTTTATTTTCTTCTATTCATCCTTCTCTCTTTTTATCTTGTCCTTCTTCTAAAACATACTTACTTCTGACCACTTCCTTCTTTTATCTGCCCTCCCTCTAATGATCCCATCTTTCTTTTGTCCCTCTCCCCTTCTACTTACATTTGGGTAAGATAGATTTCTATTGCTACTTGAATGTGTATGTGTATTTTCCCTCTTTGAACCAATTTATATATGAGTGAGGTCTAAGTGTCTGCCTTCCCACATACGTTTTCTTCCACTATAAAAGCTTTTCTTACACAATTTTCTTATGTGAAATAATTTTCTCCATTCTTCCTCTCCATTCCTCCTTCTCTCAGAGGTTCTGTCTTTCTTATCTCTCCTTTTGTTTAGCATCATCCCAAGATAATCTACTCACTCCCACATTTTCTTTCTATATAGTCATTATATAACTGTCCTTCTAAGAATTAAGTTCTTAAAAGATATAACTATATATCACCTTCCACATAGAAAGGTAAATATTTTAACCTTTTTGAAACTTTATGATTTCTCTTTCATATTTAACTTCTCATGCTTCTATTGAATCATGTTTGAAATTCAGATTTTCTATTCAACTCTTTTTTTCTATAGGAATGCTTGAAAGTTCTCTATTTCACAAAATATTAATTATGACTCTTGAAAGGTTATACTCATTTTTGTTAGGTCAGTTATTCTTGCTTGTAATTCTAGCTCTTTTACTATCTGAAATATCATATTCCAAGTCTTCCAGTTCTTTAACATGGTATCTGCTAACTTTTATGTGATTCTTACTGTAGCTCCATGGAAGTTGAATGTTTTCTCTCTGATTGTTTGAAATATTTTCTCCTTTATCTCAGAATTCTGGAATTTGACTATAACATTCCTGGGAATTTTCCCTTTGAGATCTCCAACAGGAGATGTTTGGAGAATTCTTTCAATTTCTATTTTGTCCACTAGTTTAAGAGATCCTGAAGCTGCTGCTGCTTCTTTCACTACCACCTAATCCCACCACTGGTATTTTATCCACATGAATGCTGGGCCAGTCTCTATACTTGAATAAGACATCTCTCTTTCTGATCTTTTAGGTTGTCTTGGGCTGGAATAATATCTCACTCTGACTCTTTGTTCACTCTGCCACTCCAGCACTCAATTTGAGGCATTATTTTATGTTCAGAGGGAAATATTTGGAGAGCTCAGCTCAGTGCTTTCTCTACTCTGGAATCTTGGCTCTGCGATAATTAGATTAAGTCTATGCTGCCCATCTTTAGATTTAATCCCCAAGGGTAAGAGCACCTCCAATTTTGGAAGGTCCATAACCCACATGTGCTAGAGTGGGTGATGAATCAGAATCAACTGACTGCCCTCTAGGCAGTCCTATGAGAAGCATCTATTGTGATTGGACATGCAGACTAGTAGGAGGCACAGGAAGTGATGCATAAGCGACCCCTTTAAAAAGAGCTCCTCAGTCAGCTGGGGACAGTCTTCTGGTGAAGAGGGCTGCTTTTGAAGCACTCTTCAGAGTGTTCTAGTTTTCCTGGTTCATGGAGGAGTGCTAGCTGGAACGCTGAGACCTTGGTGAGACTGCTTTCAATATCTTCTTTACAAGTCCACGTGGTGAGTTTAAAGACAGAATCTTCCTGAACTTCTCTTAAGGAACTTCCCTTTAAATAGACTCTGTGAATGAAGCTTTGCTTCATTCACCTCTGGGCTTCTGGCCCTCTGACTCTTGGCTGAGGGTTAATTTGATCTACCTGGATTAATTAGAGGATCATAGTAATTTACTTACTCTGTTAGATTCTTATTCCTTATTTCTTCTACCTTTTCTTAATTGTAAATAAACTTCCATGAAGTTCTAATAGATATCAGAAACCTATCATATCTATAGGGAAGTAAGAAGGAAAAGGGGACCAAAATAGGGCTGAGAAATAGATAAAAGGAAGAAAACACAGGGAGGCAGAGAGAAGCAAAAATATTTGTGAACAGGGAAAGGCTGAAAGGAGAAAAGGAGAAGGAAAAACAGGTGAAAAATAAGATAGAGGGAAACATACAGTTAAAATTCATAACCATGAATGTGAAGGGGATGAACTTACCCATAAAATAGAAGAGGGTAGCAAGAATGGATTAAAAGTCAGAATCCCACAATATTCTATCTACAAGAAACACATTTAAAGCAGGGAGACACACAGAGTAAAGGTAAAGAGCTGGAGCAGAATCTATTATGCTTTAGCTAAAGTTTAAAAAGAAGGGATAATAATTTTTATCTCAGGAAAAGTAAATGCAAAAATTTATGCAATTAAGAGATAAGGAAGTAAATTAATCTTAATAAAAGTAACACGGACAATGAAGTAATATAAATATTAAACATATGCACCAAATAGCAGAGCGCCTAAATTCCTAAAGGATAAGTTACATGACTTAAAAGAGGAAATAGATAATAAAACTATATTATTAGGTGACATTCAACCTTTCCCACTGTAATGGGTAAAAATGGGAATTATAAAGATTATGGTTGGACTGGATATTTAAGGTTTGGTCACCAGAAATCGATGAACTTGATTTCAAAATAAAAGAGACCCAAGAAAGGATAACTTTTATGGTGGTTTATTTACACTTAGAAAGGGTGAAGGTAGGGAAAATGAGAGAGAGAAACTCTGGCCCAGACTAGAGGCCAGGACCAGGGGGGCTTCAGAGGCCCCAGAAGAGGGGGCACAGAGGTTAATTAAACAAGGCTTCTAGCAACAAGGCCTCCTCTAAGAAGAGAGGCCTCCTTGAGGCTAGAGCCCCCAGAAACACCAAGGGAAGAGAAAGAAAGTCAGCCTAACTTACTCACATGACAATTCAAGGGGAAGCAGTCTGAGGTCTTGCCGGAACTCCTTCAACACCAAAAGTGCCAAAAGCCCCACACAGGAAGTTGCCATCATATTTAAAAGAGAACAGCTTTCGTCACTTTCTGTGTCCACCTCCAGTTTCATGTGGACAAATGGCAGCCTTAACACTGTTTTGGACTATCCAGGGGCAGTCACTTATTTTTTATTTGTCACTTACTATCACATGTGGGTCATAGACCTCCCCCTTCCCACTTAATTCTAAGTTGGGTGGGGTGACATTATTTCTGGTGGCTAGAGTCTAAAGAATGAATGAGAATGAGCTAATTCCATTTACACATCTCTCAGATAAATCAAACCAAAAAATAAACAAGAAAAAAATTAAGGAGGTGAATAGAATTTTTTAAAAAGTTGGACTGATAGATATCTGAAGAAAAATGAATGGGAATAGAAAGGAATATACATTTTTCTTAACAGTACATGGCATATTCACAAAAATTGATCATTTATAGGACATAAAAGCCTTGCAACCAAATGTAGAAAAGCACAAATATTAGACATATCCTTTCTTAGATCATAAATCTATAAAGATTATACTCAATAAAAAAGTATAGAAAAAAGACTAAAAATCAATTGGAAACTAAATAACTTTATTTTAAAGAATGAGTGAGTAAAAAAACAAATCATAGAAAAAACCAACAATTTCAACAAAGAGAATGACAATGAGGAGACAACATACCAACATTTTTTGGATTCAGCCCAAGTAATATTTAGGGGAAATTTTATGTCTTTAAATGCTTACATCAATAAAAGAAGGAGCAGGCCAGTGAACTAGACATGTAACCAAAAAAGCCAACAACAACAACAACAACAAAAAACCAGGAGGATAAAACAAATTAAAAATCTCCATTTAAAAACCAAAATAGAAATCCTAAAAATAAAAGGAGAAATTAATGAATTTTGAAGAAAACAATTGAACTAATAAGTAAGACAAGGACTTAGTTGATTTTATGAAAAACAAATAAAATAGATAATCTACTGGATAATTTGATCATAAAAAGAAAGAAGTTGGGGTCACTGCCTCCCATTGTTCTGAACATTTCTATCTTTAACAAGTTCTTCTTTGTTAGTAAGGATTAGATCCAGAGTAGAATTTCCTCATTTTAGTTCCTCCATCTTTTAATGGATGAAATTATAATTGTCATTGGGGTAGAAGCAAAATGACAGAGAAGATACACAGACACACTTGATCTTTAACAAATTACCCTCTGAAAATCTATGATATAAGCCTCAAAATGAATTTTGAAGAAGCATAACCCAAAAAAGATGAGGTGAAATTATTTTCCAGCCCAAAACAACTTAGAAGATGAGCACAAAAGATTGTCACACCAGGATGGAAGTAGAGGGCAAAGAAACACACCAAGCAGGCCCTACTATAGCAATAGGCCTTGGAAGCAGCTGAGTCAACAGAAAAAGTTTCTGGAGCTCTCAGTTACAAACAAACAGGGAGCTTGGACAATTGCTCAAAAGGAGACTATTGGGGTCTCTTTGCTGGATCTGGGGGCAAGCCTTTTTAAGAAGTGCACATGAATAGATTTAGTTAGCAGTCCTGGAGCACTGTCTCAGGGTGAGTTAGAGTACTAACACACACCAGCACATGCAGCCACAGGGGAGCAGGGGACCCTAGAGGAGTTCTAAGAGGAAAAGAGGACTTGTGATTACTCACAGGCTAGAGCACAGTCGAATAGAATATTAAACACATCTCTCCTTATAACATACCACCATGGAAGAACTGAAAGACCTGATATTGATCTCCAGAATCAGCTCTGAAGGCAGAGACACAAAGAATCTGAAGCTTCTTCACTTCATCACAGGAAAGGAGAGCCCACCTGTAACAGTAATTTAAAAAAAAAAAAAAGAAAAGGCTAGGAAATAAACAAACAGCAAAAAAATACACACACACACACACACACACACATATAATTGTTTTGGTAACAGGTAAGAGCATAACACAAACTCAGAAGAAAACAAGAAAATGAGTAGCATCCAAAGTTCCCAAGATAATTGTCATTAAAAATTATTAGCTACTTTGCCTTTGGGACACAGAGACAGAGAAAAGTATGCTCCAGTATATGTCTGCATAACCGAAGAGCACAGTTTCTACTAAATAATTCCTCTGAGCAAGATTTGTGATCTCTCCTCAACTTCTTATCAATTTCCCCTTTCAATCCAAGAGAATTGTATTATACTCCAAGGACAAAATTGTTTCTCTTTCTCCTTCCACTGATTTTTAATCTAGTGCTTTCTATCATGATTCCTTTTCTCTGATACATAGATTTTCTCACAGCTGTATCCCCTGCATGGGAGAAAATTTTCCACAACTTTCCCCTCCCTCCTTACCTTACTCTCCTCCCCTGTGTATGCTCCTCTCTTTCCCTTCTTTTAACATTATCATCAAAACATAACAGAACTACTTCCCCAAATCCAAACTAATTTGAATCCCTCTATGATTCCTGTTGAACATAAGGTTTCCAGGTGATACATATGCTACCTCCCCATATTACACTGTAGATAGATTATCTTTCTTTAGTCCTTTAGGATTGTTTATTTACTATTTTATTTTTTATGTTCCTCTTGACTACTATGTTCATACTTTAAAGTTTCTGTGCATCTCTGGTCTTTTAAAGCCTTTTGAGCATAGTTCCAAATTGCCACCCAGAATAGTTGGATCAGTTCACAACTCCACCAGCAATGCATTAACGTCCCAATTTTGCCACATCCCCTTCAGCATTCATTATTCAATCTTCTAGGTGTGAGGTGGTACCTCAGAGTTGTTTTTATTTGCATTTCTCTAATTATTAGATATTTAGAACACTTCCTCATGTGCTTATTGATAGTTTTGATTTCTTTATCTGAAAATTGCCTATTCGTGTCCTTTGCCCATTTATTGATTGGGAGATGGCTTGATTTTTTGTACAATTAATTTAGCTCCTTGTATATTTGAGTAATTAGACCTTTATCTGAACTTTTTGTTATAAAGATTTTCCCCAATTTGTTGTTTCCCTTCTAATTTTGGTAGCATTGGTTTTGTCTGCACAAAAACTTTTTAGTTTAATGTAGTCAAAATTATTTGTTTTACATTTTGTGATTTTTTTCTAAGTCTTGCTTGGTTTTAAAATCTTTCCCTTCTCATAGATCTGACAAGTATTCTATTCTGTGCTCACGCAATTTACCTATATTTTCCTTCTTTATATTCAAGTCATTCACTCATTCTGAGTTTATCTTGGTATAGGGTATGAGATGTTGATCTAGGCCCAATCTCTCCCATATTATTTTCCAATTTTCCCAGTAGTTTTTGTCAAATAGTGGATTTTTGTCCCAAAAGCTGGGCAACAAAGGAGTTTGAGAAGGAATTTCCAGATGGTCAAGATTAGAACCAGGAGAAAGAAGTGTCATGAAAACCTAAAGAAAGGAGAATATTAAAGAGAAGACAGCATAATCAAGAATGTCAAAGACAGAAGAGAGACTCGGATAAGAGGAGAATTAAGAAAGAGAGCCATTCAATTTGACAATTAAGAGAGAAAGCAGTTTCAGTTAAATGAGGATGGTAGGGAGACTGCAAGAGAAATAGACATCTCACGAAGGTCATGAAAACACCAAAGAGAAGGAATATAGGACAATATCTAGTAGGGATGGATGGATCAAATGAGAAATTTTTGTGGATAGCAGAGCCTTGAGTGTGTTTGTGGGAAGGAAAGAAGCAGCTAGCAGCCAGAGAGAGAATGAAGATAAGTGAGAGAATATGGATGATAAAGGTAACAATCTGATGAAAAATACAAGATGAAATAGGGTCACTTCTGCAGTTTGAAGGGTTTACCTTGCAAAGAGAAGTACCACCTCATGAAGTAAGAGGTAAAGGAAGATAAAGTGGCAGAAGGCATCTTAGTGATGGTAAATGAGAAAAGTGGAGATAAGTGAGCTCTTGGCAAATGGTCTCAATTCTTTTCAGTGAAATATGAAGCAAGCTTCTCAGTTAAGAGGATGGGGAGAGAGGGAGCTCTGGGAGGTTTGAGAAGAGATAAAAATGTTTAGTAAAGCCAAAGTATTGAGAGCGATTGTGAGTTAATTAGAGAGGTATAAAAGAATTGCCTTGCCACAGGGAAAGGGTCATAGATAATCCAATTCCAGGTCCAGAATTTATTTCTAGAAGCCATCATATCCAGACAGCCCATAGAAGTTACATATTGAAAGAGATAAATTATAGTCCTTGACAATGGCTCAACAATTATTTACTAAAATAATTTAATCACAGGACTTTGAATTATATGCTTTTGATCACGATTTCATATGTCAATGACTATGAATGTGGGAAAGATTTTGTAAGTCTTGAATAGTACACATGTGGTTGCATGAATTGTATGTGTTGATGGTATATTTGTTTGAATAGTTGTAGAGGGAAAAATATTTTAGAGAGGTGTTAGACATAGAGATCTCAATTCCTCCCCCATCACTTCATCATAAGGAAGAACTAACTATTCTTCAGGTGGTTAGATCCCAATACCTCCCCAAGCTAGGGAAATGTGACTGACCCACCCTTCTCTGATACTTTAAAAAATGGGATGTCATCTAGTTTATGAAACCCCAGCTTTCTCTAGCAATCTTTGACAAAATAACATAAGTTGTCTCAATCAAGTTTCACTGGCTCTTTCCTTTATTGTAGACCAGGTCACACCAAATGTAGATGATGTGTCTAACAAGGACAAAAGGGCATGTGCTTTCAAATGCCTTAGGGAGAGTATATTCTTATATATATAGATAAAGAACGATCAGAGCTCTCCACCCCCTACCTACAAAAAGACAAGGTTCTTTGCCCAGTTAAATAAATTCCTTGCAGCCTGGGATTAACTTGGGAACTGAACTGTCTGATCTCAAGACTGGGGTTTCAGAAAATGAATAGATTCACCTAGAATTACTGCAAATAAATATATAAAATTCAACATTCATTTTCCTCAGTGTCTTTCTAACTTCAATACATAGATAACATAGTGCCTAGCACATAGTAGGTGCTCAAAAATGTTTATTGATTTAAATTGTGGCTAAATAATATGAACCAAATATAGTTAAACTTATCGATTTGGAAAATTAACAAACCATAATGCTTTTTGAAAATATTTTCCAATGATATGTTGTATAATTAGGCAGTTTTATTTTATTTTGCAAGATCTCAGGAATTTAGAGTAGGATGTGACCTGTCAGAATGAGGACACTGAGGCCCAGAAAAGTTAAGTGATTTGCCTAAGGTCATTGTCACCTAAACAGTAAATATCAGAACTGGGATTCAAACACAGTTCATAATCCTCCATCTGCAACAACAAATGTATTTTGGCTGTGAGAATATCAACTAAAGCTTATGAATTCAAGGAAATAATGGTACCTTGTGGACTTCCCTGCTCCTAATCTTATTTTCTAAACATATATCCATGCATGCACATCCTTCAAGCAGCCTTTGGGGCAGTAATTTGTTCTGATGCATTGTTTGGCCATCTTTTCCAATGATACTTTGCTGTCTCCTGAACAGTTCCAAATAATTTATTGTCCGATAATCATAATTTTATTTTTTCAAAGAAATGGAAAATAAAACTAGAAATCAAAAAGAAAAATGCAAATTTGCTTCCTCTGAGGTAGGCTGTGAACTACTTCTAAAATTTGTGTATGGTGTATATTACCAGGAGTTGCATTTAAGAAATGATCACTAGGGATGATGTTTAAAGCCAGCTACTAATAGCCTTATATCAAATAAAGCCTTCCCATGGAAGATTTTGTGGTGACAGTCTCCTCTGTTTAAAGATGACTGGCAGACACTAAAAAAATCAATAGCACTTAGAGATGATGATTAGTGTCAGCAGAGCACATATTAGGATGACAGTGTCGGGGGAAGCTGTGGCTTAATAGAGAACCACTGATTTAAAGTAATGGATACACCTATTCTTCCCGGAGGCCAGTTCCTCCAGGAGAGGGTTGGAAGATCCTGGGGAAGTTAGGATTAATCCTGGATCCTTCCAGCAGTCATTTATAAATATTATATTAGGCTGACTTGGGTACTGCCTAATGTCCATCTGTTTGCACCATAGGGTGATCCCCAGCTGATGCTAATTTGCAAAGTCTCTGTACAAGGAAAGCCCTGAATGAAAGCAGGGAGAACTGTTACGGCACCTGTGGCTTCAGTTTACCTGGAGAAGACTGCATGACAGGAACACAAAGCTAGGCTTTATCTCCAGCCAAGGGGAACAATTAGTGAGAGCCTAGCAAGAAGCCGCATTAAACATGCTTCTTCCTGCGGTTCTCACCCCCCTGGCATAATCTACTCTTACTCTCAATCTCTCTCTCTCTCTCTCTCTCTCTCTCTCTCTCTCTCTCTCTCTCTCTCTCTCTCTCTCTCTCTCTCTCTCTCACTCACACA
>NC_058130.1:158917010-159001568 GCF_016433145.1 Gracilinanus agilis
CACACACACACACACACACACACACACACACACACACACACACACACACACACACACACACACACATTCCTCTGCAGCTTTTCCATTTAAAAGACTAAGATGGTGAGGAACAGACAGTAGACTGGCATTTATCCATTCCCCATCCCAATTTCTGGGGGAGATGAGTCATCCCGCTTTCAGAGCACACCTGTGAATCAGTTCTTTGCCAAGAGACCTAATCATCTCAGTAATGACCCGGCATTTCTAGCTTATAGGCCCATTTGTTTGCCTCAAATCCTTCTAAATCCTCTCATGACAAGAAGTCCAAGTCAGTTGTGTAGGCTATGGAGGAAAAAAAAAAGAGCTAATAAAGCCCTCAGTGAGGTGGAACAACCCTGGAGATCTGCCTGAGAGCTGAATGACTCATCTATCCCCAGTTCTTATTCAGAAAATTGGCAGGAGGAGGAGGAAGGCTGGGGACAAAGCTAGGAATTCATATTTGGGGAGAAGAAGGTGCTATAAGGAGACAATGCCTGACATCACATGCCAGTGGTTCCCCTAAATAATTAAGATGAGAGGAAGCAGCACACAAGAGTCCATAGTCTCAATCTTCTATCAGGCTAAGGCTCACTTATGGGTCACCAGGGATGGAGTAGATGGTAGGAGGAGCTTCTGGGATGTGGCTGCCAAAGGAAAGACCCCTGTGAAGAAAAGGCTATTAACAATCTCAGCTCCATTAAATTTAAAGCAGCTGCTAACAGTAGGGGTCTTTACATTGTCAATTATATGAATTTTCCTATTACACTGTCATAGCAAAGAGCAATTATCATACATTCATCAAAAACTGCTTCTGTCTCTCTTGAGGTGTCCATTAAAGGAAGGCCACAGCGGTGGGGAGGGAGAAAGACTTTAAACCAAATGTGGTGTGTATGGGTGGGTATGTATGTGTATGTGCAGGAGGAAGAGACAAAGAGAAAAAAGAGGTACAGAGAGAAAAAGAAATATAGACAGATGGATAAATTTCTTCTCCAGAACTCCCTTCCTCTCATCAAATACAACCTGTCTACTTCTCTATGACCTTAGTACCAATAGTCCTCAAAAATTCCCTATGTGATGAAAATGGAAGCATCAATGTGAATAAGATGTTTCCAGACCTACTTATTTTCCTGTAACTCCACAACTTTGTTGAACTCTTTGGCAATGAGTATTAGAAATGGGTGCAGAAGATACAAGAAGACTAGAAAGTTAGGAAGGCAGGATAGGTTATAAAAACCTTTAAAAGAGAAACAGAAGATTTTTATTAAAGAAATAAGAAACTGTCACAGTCCTTCTTAATAAAAAAATACCTCCAATCTTTAATTGCTATGGTTAATTCTTGCCCCACCCCACCCACTCCATTATGATAACCAGTAGGTTACCATAACATTGCAAGGAGGTTTAGATGGAAGGAATAAACATACCCAGATGGTCCCCACACTATCCCTCCAGGGTTCTCACTTTTTATTTGCCCTGGTTCTGGCTCTAGGCCAGTCTTCCTGACACCCCCACTCTCACAGAATCCCTAGAAACATATGGATCCCTGTATCTACCCTGAGCAAGGTGTAGAAAAAAACATCTTTTTCCTGTTAGCCTACCCTAACCAAATGACAGTATCTTTTTTTTAAAAGAACTCTAACTAGAGAACCAAGAAATAGATGAATATACGAGATTGAACTGATTCAGTTCAATTTAACATTTATTAAGTATCTCCTGTGTTCAGGGACTATGATCGTGTGTTAAAATTGTATGTTTTTATGGTCCCCAGGAAAATAACCAGGGTTATCCAAAGACTTTATGCTCAATTATGAGAAGTCACCTAGACCACTGTAGATATTATTTGGCCTTCAAGCTGTAGATAAATATTAGGTAAGTACAGAAAAACCAGAAAAATGTTATTCCAATAAGGTAGCATTGATAACCTTAAGTTGGCACTGATATGCTAAGTTAACTCTTAGGTGGCATGAATGAGACTTTTCCTTCTCCCCCCCCCCACTAGAAAGCTATCAGAATGATGACCCCCCCAAACCCTGCCCCTCAGCACTCCTCCAACTGAATGCTGCCCAAGTGCTCCCATCTCTAATCCTCAATTAAATGAAAACTTTGTGCCCCTCTCTAGCTCTTGTTCATTTTCTGCTGCCAATTGTCTTTCTCCCACCCTATTCCTCACTCTGACTGTCTCAGTACTCCCTCTATATTATTAAAGTATGTTTGATGTACTATCCTTGTTTTCTGCTCTTTTGATCTTTCCCAGTGAGTATCCAAAGAATAGGGCCTGTTCACCCTGATGCAACTGAGACCCCTCTATAGTTCCCTTCTCCCCCAACCCTTTGTAGAATAAACTGGATCACTGGGCTAAGACTAGGTCATTTTTAGCAGCCACATCTACTGTGGAGGGGCATGGGATTAAAAGCCCATGAATAGAAAGCAAGGGCTAATGGCTGGACTCTGTGCCCCTCTGGGTAGGGACTTCTCTTCACTCTTGGCCTTAACAAAATAACATACTACTGAGAGAGAGAGAGAGAGAGAGAGAGAGAGAGAGAGAGAGAGAGAGAGAGAGAGAGAGAGAGAAGTTGAACTAAAACAGACTCTTTATCCTTATGGAACTTTTAGCCAAGTAATTCAAGCTGACAACTATATGAATATCTAATAATTATAATAATAATAATTACAAGCATTAATTTAGGTTAACTTTAAGGTTCACAACATGCTTTACTTATTATTACATTCAATCTAGGTGCTATAATTCCGTTTTGCAGATGAATAAATTGAGACTGAGGGAAGTTAAGCACCTTGTCTAGGATCACACAGCTTTGTGTCCAAGGGAAGATTTGAACTCAAGTCTTCCTGACTTTAGAGCCAACACTATACCACCATACCAACTAGATAACAATACTACAAAATTATAAATAAGTGCACTATTCTAAGAACTTTACAAATATTTCATTTCATCCTTACAACAACAACCCTGCAAAATGAAAGTTTACCATCTTCCACTTAATTTCTTCATGGGTTTTTTATGTGTGATATGTGTCTTCTGTCACATCATGAACTACATGGAAATCTGTATTGCATGAAAGCACTGGTATAATCTAATTCAGATTATTTACTGCCTTTTGGTGGGGAGAGAGGGGGGGAAATCTGAATCCTAAAATGTTAGAAAATAATTGTCAAAAATTATTTCTACATGTAAATATGTAAACATGTAAAATAGTTATTTTTAAGGAACAACCCTGCAAGGTAATGATGTAATTATTCTCATTTTACAGTTAAAGAAAGTAAGGAGATTAAATGATGTGCTCAGAATAATACAGCTGACAAATAAATGTCTGTGGCAGAGACCAGATTTGACCTCAGATCTTCCTGACTCCAGATCCAGCAATCTATCCATTAAGCCAGGTAGCTGCCTCTACAAGTCTAAACCCTCTTCTACATGATTACCAAAGAAAAGAATAAGAATCCCAAAGCTTTTCAATGAGATTAAAGTTCATAGGATCCCTTGGGCACAGAGCAAGAGCTGGAAAGGAATTCAAGTAGGCCTATAGTCTAGTCTAGCCTCTTCATTATGTAGATTAAAAAAAAAAAAACTGAGTCCCAGGAATTTGGAGTAAATCGCCCAAGGTTAAATGGGTGGAAATGGCAGAGTCATGATTTGAAACCCAGTTTGGAGTCTTGTCAGACTCCATCGCAGTCTCCTTTGGGATTCTTTTATTTGGGGGCATTGATCATGGAAAGCCAGAGACAAAATTCAACCAAGGTTTTTTTTGTCTCTAAAGACATTACTTTGAAACTTCATTAAACTTACCTCATAATGACTCCTTAGACACACTCCAGAATCCTTCTCCAAAATGCTTTCTTCTCATTTCTCACTAAAAGTATGGGGTAAAATGGGATCTAGAAATAAGCCAGATATTCTCACCTACAACGCAGTAATCAAGTAGGTGCATCTAGAGTCAAGTAGTGATAAATTTCATTTTGTAATATTTTATTTTAATAATTTATTTTATTTTATAATGTTTTAATAAAGGCACATAATTTAGCAACAGGAAAATCTACTCTTCATGGCAAATAGATATTTATTTTGTGAAAAAATCTAACTACATGTACAATGACCAGGTCTCAAAGCCTCTGGTGAATGATACCATAACTTCATAGTCACATGTTAATTAATTAAGAAAGAGACTTGATTGAGAATTTGTCAAGTAAATACTACCCAATATAAATAAAGAAACACAAATTCTTCTCTAAATTATACTTTGCTGTGATGGAAAATAGTATGACAAGAATGGCATGAAGAGCACCCAATTTGGAGTCAAAAGATTTGGGTTGAAATTTCAGACCTGCCCCTCTTTGTGGCATTGGGGGTGATCTACAATGGAGGGGTTGAACTAGATTGCCTCTAAAGTACCTTTCCTACTATAAGTGAAAGATCCTATGATTTTATGACTTTTGCATATAAGATATTACAAGGGTCTTTGTGTTTCCAAAATTTTGTTTAAAAGTTCAAGCATCAGGATGCATTTTTGCTAGCTGACACTGGATCATATCCATGGGGATTACTATCTAAATTGAAACAGCATTAAGTATACAAATACAAGTGTATGCACTAATTTAGTCTTCTTGTTATTCATCTATCACAAGAATGTAGATTTTCAAGCTAAAAGACACCTTGGAGGTCATGGAACCCAACTCCTGCATTTTATAGATGAGGAAACCAAGGTATAGGGAGCCTAATAAGTGACTTTTCCAAGGTCCCATAGCTAGAAAGTATCTGAGGAAGGATTTAAAGTGAAGTATTTCTGACTCCAAATCTAGAACTCTATCCTTTATGCCACCTAAATGACCTGTAAGTATTATATGCAAGGAGCCTTACAAAACTGAAAATAATTTAAAGTAGATGGCATCACCTATATTGTACAGGTTACATATATCAAATCTTAATACATCTGCTTTGATTATAGAGCATCATGATGAAGCAGAAAGAGTCCTGGGCCTGGAGAAAGGTAAGGGAGATCTGCTTTTAAGATCTGCTCCTGCAATTGAAAAAAAACTAAGAAACCTTGATAAAGCATCTATTATGCTTCAGAAACTATGCTAAGTGCTCTATTATTATTTCTTTGTGGTCTTACAAAGACTCTCAGAATTTCATCCTATTATTAACCCCATTTTACAGAGGAGAAAACTGAGAGACAGAGTTTAAGGGATTTGGCCCAGGTCATAGAACTGGTAAGTATATAAGGCTATATTTGAGCTCAAATTTTCCTGACTTCAAATCTACTGCTTTATCCACCACACTGCCTAGCTGCCTTAACTAAGAGGGCTATTGCAATATAATAAAAAAGAGAACATTAGGAAAGCTAACTTGTACTTTTGATGATCTACCAACCAAATATAAAAAGATGGTTTATAGAACTTGTTAAGAGATAAAAATAATAACGAAATTGATTTGGAAAAACAAAAGATCTAGAAAAAGAAGGTGATGAAAAGAAGACAAAAGAAGAATAGCACTGCTAGACCTCAAACTATGTGTTAAAGCAGCAGTCATCAATGTCAATTGCTACTGTTTAAAAAATAGAAAAGTTGATAAATATAAAGACTAGACAGGTGAGAATCAAAACAGTGGAACTTAAAACTAGTGTTAAATAAAGTAGAGAATATAAATTATTTCAGAAATATTTTGTAAAATCTGTTGGAAAAATTAGAAGATGGTCTGGCTTTTTGTAAGAAGAAAGTCTTCATGTATACCATCTACAAAGTACATGTCTAATAATTGGGGTATAGCTAAGCAATATGTGAATGTTATGGGATATAACTGTTGTAAGAAATGATAAAGGTGATGAATAAAGTAAAATACGCAAAGATCTACCTGAACTGATTCAGTGGGAAATGAAGACAAGAAAAAAATACACAATGTCAATATGAATGTAAACAGAAGACAGCTAGGTGTTTCTGTGGAGAGAGAGTCAGGCCTAAAGGCAGAAGGTCCAAAGTCCAAATCTGACCTCAGACACTTCCTACCTATTTGACCCTGGGCAAGTCACTTAACCCCAAAGGTCAGCCTTTATTGCTCTTCTACCTTGGGACTAATACTTAGTAATGATTCTAAGACAAAAGGTAAGAGTTTTTTTTTTAAAGAATGTAAACAAAAAAAAAACAATCACATACAATTAAAAGCAAATGTAGCAAAATTATAAAGATCAAGCAAGACTTGAAAGAAGAGATATGAGAATATAATACAAGTCTTCCCCTTTGTGGAAGTGGTAGATCTATGAGTATTGCATTTTGAACATCATTTTTGGAATTTTTCAATGTGTTGATTAATCATGCTCTAACATTTAAAAATAATTGACAGTTTAAAGCTGCTTTAGGACCCATTATAAAAATATGCATGTGTATAAACTTTCTAAATCTTAAAGAATTATCTTAATTTCAGTTGTAGTTTCTTTCAATATGATGAAGTAAAGTATATTTATTTTAAAGATGTAATCAAGACCTTACTATTTGCCTGATATATAATAAGCACTTAACAAATGGTTCTATTTATTTAATTAATAATCAGTAAAATATTAATATGAGAAAGCTTATATGACAAAATTAATAACTTTTCAATCATAGGCATATATAGCTATTGAAACCCCTATCCTCCATTAGTGTTTTATCAGAGAAAAGAGATAATCTTGGATTCTAGAAGACTTTGACAGATCCTGATAAAATCAACCATAATATTGTCTTCAAGTAGGAATTCTGTGAAAGACTATGTATGTGTAGTATAGCTAATCGCCAACCTAAGCACAAACAAGTTCTTCATCAAATGGTTGGCCCTTAAGCCTTGAAGATTTTTGTTTGTTTTGTTTTTGTTTTATTTAGTCCATGAAAGTCCATAAAATGGACAAAAACAGAATGACTTCCAAATGGGTGTGCTTTCCATCTCTATTCCATAGTGATGGTTCCATAGTGATCTCTATTCCAGAGAAATGGAAGCAGGAAACAAATAGTGCTAAGAAGCATGTCCACATTAAAAACCTTGAAAGTAAAATAAAAGAAGCCAAAAGAAACAAGGACATTATAGCAAAATGAAAGGACAACTTTTAGGTTCTCATGAAGGCAAAGACAGGTACTAGTACCAATACTGGCAGTACAGGATGAAGGGAAGAAATTTTAGAAAGAAAGTTCCAAGTTCATCCAAATTTTACAAATATTTATGTATTCAATTATTTCACCATGAAGGTGGCTTTAGAGAAATATGACAAAGGGGGCAGCTGGGTGGCTCAGTGGATTAAGAGCCAGGCCTAGGTCCTAGGTTCAAATCTGGCCTCAGACACGTCCTAGCTGTGTGACCCTGGGCAAGTCACTTGACCCCCATTGCCTACCCTTACCACTCTTCTGCCTTGGAGTCAATACCAAGTATTGATTCCAAGATAGAAGGTAAGGGTTTTTTTTTTTTAAAGAGAAAGATGACAAAATATGTTTGAAGACATACCTTAGAATCAAGAAATGATAGAGTTCCAAGACTAGACTACTCCTCATAAGTGTCCAGCCTAGTGCCAAAACATTACAAATATTTTCTCAAGGAACGTGAGGTGATCAAAAATGAAACTCAGAATTGACTGGGAAATGTTGAGTTGAAAGCATGTTTAAACATGGCTGGTTAATAATCAGTGACTTCTCATCATTATCCTTTCTTCTAGTTTGCTATTTACTTTGACTTTTGCTCTGAGTATCAGATGATTTGAATAAATAAAGAAAGCTCATTCAAAAGTGGCTGTAATGTTGGTAGTCATTTCTTGTCTGCTAAGATATAATCAACTTCGCTTTTCATGAAGTTATACAAAACTCTATGACCAATGAAGTTATTTAATGATTTGCTGGGTTTTACTGTCAAGAGAGGGGTAAAACAGGAAGATAGATGTTTACTTAAGGCTTTACCAGTATCGGTGAAAACATCCTCCAGGGGATCCAAACAAAAGAATTATTCCTAAAAATGAGGAGGAGGAAGTTGTTGTTTTTTTTTAAATGTATGACTATTATTTCAATGTAACAGGTTTCCTCTGTAATCCTATGTATTTTATTTTGTATATTTAAAACATTATTATAAAAGGTGTTGAAGGGCTTGGCCAGCAAGCCAAAGAGGTCCATCACACACACACACACACACACACACACACACACACACACACATCCCACACAAGATTAAGAAAACCTACTACTTCTTATGACATGGTACTGAGCTTTGGACTTTTATGCTGCCATTAGTGGAATCTTTACCAATGCAAAGGTGATGACTCACTATCTACACTGGAAAATGAGGATGAATAAAAATGAATATTGCCCAGATTGTGACATACAATTTTGGAAGTCAACCTATCAAGTTAATATAATAATGCTGACATTTTAGGGGAGTGTCACAGATGGGCAGAGATGAGCTCAGAAATGAAACAAAGATGGCACTGGAACCCTAACCTATTCATTTATGCAAGAGAAAATTTTATTAATATTTAATATTTACACAGTGATACTGTAATACCATAAAACATAAGATAGCATGACTTCAGAATAAGAACAATTGCAAACAATCCAAAGAGCAACACACAGATGCATTGTTAACTTAAGTTGTCCACAAAATGCTACCAGGGATGGTCTAGGGAGGACATAGATCATTATTACCATAACTCTTGCATAGTACATTGGAAAAAGCATTGGATTTGGAATGAGAAAAATTGAGCTTAAATCTCAGCCTTGCCATTTGCCTTCTTGTGTGTCTTAATCATCTGTGAACCTTAACTTTCTAATCTATAAAACTAAAGAAATGGACTAGTCACTTAAAATGTCTGACTGAGCCTCAGTTTCCTCATTTATGTAATTTAGGAATTAGACTAGTTGGCCAATTAGGCCTCTCACATCTCTAAATCTATGGACCTATATTCCTGTGATCTCTTCTATCTCCAAATCTGATTTTATGGTAAGTATGACTATAAAAGAAAGTATAATGTTCAATTAATAAAAATTAGAACTAAACAAAAGACAAGAGTATGGCACTGATACTTCTAAGCTAGTAAAAACACGAAAAGGCATCTAGCATTTTAGAGGGATCTTTATGTAGGATTTAGGGAAAGATATGGTCAGGAATTACACATAAGAAATTGAGGTGGGGGGATTGCAGCCTGAATCAGTGGAAAGAGTGCCTACATATTTTAGCAGCTTAGGATTGTGTATTTAGAAATCTTGAAGTCTTTTTTCTAATTATTGAGGCCATCCCCTTCATGTTATAAAAGAAGAAACTAAGAATCCAGAAAGGTTAAGGTCACACAGGCAGTAAATGGCTAAGTTGGGCTAAATTCAAGGATTCAGATCACTGAATCAGCAATTCAACTGAATTAAGTACCTATATGTAAGCAACTTTGATTTTGTCAGACTGATACTGAAATACTTCTAAACCAAAGTAAAAAAAAATTGTATTAGAATTCAAAATTTTGTATTAGAATTTGTATTAAAAGTACACTAAATTTTGTAACATATTGTAAATCGTTGGAATTAGAAATAAATATACTTTTAAGAAGTAAAATTGTTTAAACTTTCATTTCATGACATTGATGGGAGATTCTGGGGATATGCTTTAAAATGAAATTATTAAATTCTAAGTCATGATAACTATTCAACCTAAAGCCACTCATAAGGGGAGGTTTTTCTTGGATTAAGGGAAATTTTTGTCATAGGGTTTGAGCAAAGAAAAGACATGGATTGAAAAAGTGTAAGTAAAATTGACATATTTAGGAAACATTTTTTGAGAACACAAATAAGAATAGAGTAAGAAAACAGCCAGGCAGTCCAATGGATAGAGAACCAGGATTGGAGACAGTAGGCTCTGGGTTCAAATCTTTCCTCAGACATTTTCTAGCTATGTGACCCTGGACAAGTTACTTAATCCTATATATAAAACCATTCTACATAGCATGTGTGATGCTTATCTAGACCTGCAACTTTATCCATGTATTCAGTTGACTATCACCTCATTGGAGCAAAGATCAAAACCAATGGCAAATTAATCAAGATGGGATTAGAATAAATTGATAAAATTGGGGGAAAGACAATGAAAAATTACAATAACTCAAAGCCAACAAGCTGTTAACTTTTTACTCAAGATGTTGACTATGAAAAATGTATAAAGGTAAAGTAATTGATGAAAATTGTAACCATTTCCTAAAAAAAGTTGAGAACTACAAATCAATATCCATAATAAAAAGACTAAGAGTCTAGAAGCAGCCTCAGATAGAAAACATTTGATTGTATTCATTTTTAATTGAAAATAAATAGTAGCCATGGCAATATTGATGGTTTGGAGCAGAAACTCATTTATAGAATATTGTGGGACAAGGAGAATGGTAGATTATGAATAGTATCACTTCAATAAAAATATAAAAATAATAGAGGAGAAAGGAGCATGATATCCTGAAAACCAAATAAACCAGATCATCTTGGATTGTATTTTTTAATGAAATAGAAGACCAACAGGAGTAAGTAAATGCAACATGTTACCCCATATTTCTAAAGCAATCTAATTTCAGAATGCTGTAGTCAAAATCTAATCATCAAAAGAAAGCAGAACTTGGAGTCAGAAAGACATGGATTCAAATCCTCCTTTGGATATTTAATACCTGGAAAAGTAATTTAATCTCTCTCAAACTCATTTTCTACATCTATAAAAGAAGAAAAATAATATAATGTAACTCATAGGATTATTTCAAATTTCAACTGAAAAAGTATAAGAGCCTTGCAGACCTTACAGAGTTATATAAATATGAGTGGTGATGATGTTGATGACACTGGAACATTTGGTCTCCAAAACTTTTCTACACCTGGAGAAAAAGTACAAACTACTTAAGAAAATGAAGTTGGGAAGAGAAGTTGAGGGGCCCAATATACTCAGAAGGAATCCATGCTGGAAATGACCTTTCTGAAAATACAGCAGAAGGAAAGACAATTGTAGGAAGATGGTGTAATAAGGCAAGAAATTACCTGCCTGTCCCAAATTCCCTCAAAAATAATTTAAAATAATGTCTCGAAGTGAACTTTAGAATGACAGAAATAATTTAAAGTTTGGATAAAGCATTTGTCTTACCTAAGACAATTTGAGAAGATATTAGGGAAGATCTGACATCCTAAGGTGGTGGTCTAGCCTCTGGGAAATGTATATACCTCTAAATCAAGACAAAATAAATCCTCATGGAACCCATGTAGGCCACAGTCTCAAATTGAGGAGCTTTCACCTGACAGGCAGAGTTGAAAGGTTCAGAGGAAGATGGTAGGGGTCCTTCACTGCGGGGAGGGCCAAGTGTGTGGACCAGACTTAGTCCCAGCCTATGATTGGGGAGAAGCACACAATAAATAAACTTGGAAACTAGTAGGGGCCCTGCTAAATGTAGTCACTTCTATGAGAACAGAGTCTCTGGTTTCAGAACCAGAGAAAAGGGATGAGTTGAAACTTGCAGACACCATAGAGACTATATGGAGCAAGAGCTTTTGTAGTGCCAGCCTTGCTGGGGACCTGTTGAAGCTCAGTTATGGAAAGGAACACCTGAGGTCACTCATAGACCAAGTGACCACACCTAGCTTTGGATTATAAAATATTGGGAGAATCAAGAAGTCAAAGGCCATCAGAGTTCAGAAAACAAAGCACAATAATGTGAGACACTACTCCCCCATATCCTTGGACTAGAGCCCCTACATAAAGCTAATATCTCAAAAGTATAGGTTACTTTAAAAATGAGTAAACAAAAGAAAAAAAGACCCAAACTACAGTGATTGAAAAGAGCAGGTTTTAAACTCAGAAAACAGAAAATGAAAATATTAATTCTAAAACTTTAAAAATGTAAAATGGTCACAAGTCCAAAAAACAGTACTTGGAATAGCTTTAAAAGAACTTTAAAAATCAAATAAGAGGTTAAAAATAGGGAAAAAATAATGCAAGAAAATTATGAAAGGAAAGTCAACAATTAGAAAAAAGAGCCAACAATTTACAAAAGAAAATAATTCCTCTAAAATTTGAATCAAGCAAGGAGAAGTTAATGATTTAAAAATACATCAAGAAATAATAAAAAAATGTTTTTAAGGTAAAATATCTCATTACAAAAAATGAATCACTTGGAAAACATATCCCAGAAAGATAAAAAAAAATTGTTAGACTTCCTAAATTATGGTAAAAATAGTCTAGACACTATACTTCAAGAAATTATTAAGGCAAATTAATGTAAAGTTTTAAAACTAGAGGGGGAAATGGAAATATTTTAAAACCCACTAATCACTTCTTGAAAGATGTTGCAAAATAAAAACTCACAGGAATATTGTAGCTAAATTTCAAGGTTCTTTTGTAAAATAGAAAATATTACAAGCAATTACAATTATAAGCAAAGAAACAATTTAAGTATTGTGTGACTACAGTTAAGATAATCAGATATTTAGCAGCTTCTACATTTAAAAACTAAAAAGTATGAAGCATGATATTTCAAGGTGGTTTTGCAACCAAGAATAATCTACTCAGTAAAACTGAGTGTAATCCTTCAAGGGAGAAAAATAAATACTTAATGAATTAAAGCACTTTTGAGTATTCTTGAGGAAAAGACTAGAACCAAACAGAAATATGACATATGAATCAGGAGAAACATAAGAAAGTAAACACGAAAGACCAATTATAAAGAAAACTAAGTCACTACTTTCAAAAATGAAAAGAGCAAATATACTTCTAGTGAAGAAAATCAAAGCAATTATTGGGAGTTATTTTGCACAATTCTATGCCAACAAACTTAATAATTCAAGTGAAATGAAAAAATTCTTACAAAAATATAAACTGCCTAGATTAGCAGAAGAAACAGAATATCTAAATAAATCTATCTTAGAAAAAGAAATTGAACAGGCCACAAATGAGCTTCCTGAGGGGAAAAAAAAGCATCAAGTCCAGATGGAATTACAAGCAAATGCTACCAAACATTTAAAAATAAACTAATTCCAATATTAAATAAACTATTTGAAATAGTAGACAAATAAAGTAGACAAATACCAAACAGTTTTTATGAAACAAATATGGTGCTGGTACCTAAACCAGGAAAAGAAAAACTAGAGAAAGAAAATAGTAGGCCAATTTCATTAGTTAATATAAATGCTAAAATTCTAAATTAAATTCTATCTAAAAGATAACAACAATAGGTGACAAAAAATGATACGTCATGGCCAAGCGGAATTTAGATCAGGAATGCAGGGATGGTTTAATACAAGTAAAACAAATAACAATTTATTATATCAATAACAAATTAGCATCAATCATATGATTATATAAATAGATGCAGGAAAAGCTTTTAACAACCATTCATTCCTATTAAAAACTCTTGAAAACATAGGTATAAATTGATTTTTTTCAGAAAATAATAAAGCATCTACATAAAACCATCAGCAAGCATTACTTATAATGGATATAAGTTAGAAGCTTTCCCAATAAGATAAGAAATAAAATAAGGGTGCCCATTATCACCAATAAATAAAATAAACCTACATAAACATCAACATTGCTATAGATGTCACCAACAAAGTCTTGCAAGAAGAGATAGTAAGTGAAACCTCGTTAAAATAATCAGAAGCAGCATAAAACATCTGGGATTATACCTGCCAAGACAAGACCAGGAACTATACGAACGTAATTATAAAACACTTCTTAAACAAATACAGTTAAATTCAAATGATTGGAGAAATATTGATTGTTCACAGATGGGCAGAGACAATATAACACAAATTATAATTCTACTAATATTAATCTATTCATTCAATGTCAACCCAATCAAATGACCCCCCCCCAAAATTATAAAATTCATTGGGAAGAACAAAAGGTCAAGAATATCAAAGAAATTAATTAAAGAAAATGTAAATGAAGGACATATGGCAGGATCAGATCTTAAGCTGTATTAATTTTCAAAACTATCTGATACTGGCTAAGAAATAGAAAGGTACATCAGTGAAATAGTGTAGAAATACAATAAACAGAAATAACTTATTTTATAACCTTGGGTATAACAAATGTTAGTGGGATAACAATTCATTTTTTGGTAAAAATTGTTGGGGAAAATTAGAGAAAAGTCTGACAGAAACTAGATATATACCAATATCTTACCATTAACCAAGATAAAGCCAAAATATATATAAGACACAGGCATAAAGTGATACATCTTAAGTAAATTAGAAGAACATGAAATATATTATCTATCAGATTTATGGAGAAAATAATTTATGAATAAATAAGATATCGCATTATAAGATGTAAAATAAATTTTGCTTACATCGAATTAAAAGGGTTTTGTACAGATAAAACTGATATAACCAAGATTAGAAGGAAAACAGAAAATTTTTTGGGTGGGGGACGGTTTTGTAGAAAATTTCTTGAATAAAGGCTTCAGATCTCAAATATAAATTTGCCAAATTTATAACTATGAATCATTCCCCAACTGACAAATAGACAAAGGAGATGAACAGGGAGTTTTGAATTAAAAAAATTAAAGTTATATGTGTTCATATGAAAATATGCTCTAAACCATTTATGATTAGATAATTAAAAATTAAAACAAATTTTAGATACCATCTTATACCTATTAAGTTGCCAAAAGTGTGATGATAGAAAATGACAAATGTTAGAAGGGGTGTGGAAAAATTGTAATACTAACACTCTCTTAGTGGAACTGGAATTGTAATCCAATCATTTTGGAGATCAGTCTGGAATTATGCATAAAAAACTATTAAAAAAAACTATATACCATTTGATCCAGCAATACCCACTACAAGATCTATTTCCCAAGGTGATCAGGGAAAAAGAAAAAAAAAACCTTATATGTTGTAAAATATTTATAGAAGCTCTCTTTATGGTGTCAAGAAACTTGAAATTTAGTGGATGTCTATAAACTGAGGAATGGCCAAACAAACTGTGGTATAAGATTGTGATGGAATACTACTGTGTTGTAAAAAATGATGAGCAGGTTGATTTTAGAAAAATACATTGAAAAACTTGCTTGACATAATGACGAGTGAAACAAGCATAATCAAGAGAACGACATATACAGCAAAAGCAATATTGTTCAAAGAATAACTGAACAACTAAGCTATTGTGAGCATTATGAATATTCAACTCAGCTACAATAGACTTATGAAGGAAAATGCTATCCAACCCCAGTGAAAAAGCTGATAATGGAAGTATGCTTAACATGGTTTTAAAAATATACATATACACATATATGTCAAATGATGGCCTTCTCTAGTGTAGGGTTGGCAGGGAGGAATACAGCTCAGAACATAAAATGTAGCAAAAAAAATTTTAATTAACAAAAATACAGTATTTCAGGACTAATTATCAAGATGTCTTAAAGAGAAAAGAATGCCAAAAGAAAGGGAAAAACCACAGCAATATTACTATTTATAAAGCCTCCCAAGAATATTATTGACCTATATACTTTTTTTAAATATCCATGAAATCTTTATGATGATGGTCTACACACAGAGTACATGTACTTGATGAAAATATGAAAAAGGA
This sequence comes from Gracilinanus agilis, assembly GCF_016433145.1. Classification (NCBI taxonomy): domain Eukaryota; kingdom Metazoa; phylum Chordata; class Mammalia; order Didelphimorphia; family Didelphidae; genus Gracilinanus; species Gracilinanus agilis. Next base: position 158,932,585 of record NC_058130.1, read on the forward strand.
ATTAGAAAACTTGCACTATATTTTCTATAGCAGATAATACCTTCACAATATAATTGATAGAAAAGTACAGACTATAATAGTCCATTTGATGTTTTCTATTTGTCAATTACAAAATATTTTGTCTCAGCAAAGCAAAAAATAGTATTGAAATCTTTCCAACAAAAAATTGTGTGTTATGATGCAAAAGCTGCCAAAATTCAAATTAATTCAGTGATTTCAAATAGAAGTGATTCCCAATAGATCATAAGGTCCTTTCCATGCTCAAAATGCAGATGATATTATGTTGACAATCAAACCTCACAGTTCCTCAATAAGTTCCTGAGTCCCTCAAAAGAAATTAGCTTCATAATCCATACAGGAAAAATCAAACAAATGAAGAATATTCATTGCCTAGATTATGCAGTTGTTTGTACAGTTCATTAAGTTATTAAATTAATGCAGATAAACCTAGACAGGTACTACAGATGGAAATGAACTAAATCTGAAATTGAATCAGAAGAAAGAAAAAGTTAGTTTTCAATATAGGAAAATCACAACACCATCAACAATCCGGTGCTATTTATTGACATAAAAAAATCTTTTTAATACCACTATCTTCCCCAGGGATATTTATGGCCTCAAGTCATAAATAACGATTTCCAATGAATCTTGGTTCTCAGGTTAATAGTGACATATTCATTAAAAGACAAGAGCCTACCTATTGTCATCTCCTAGGGGTGCCAAACTACTGACTTGGGTTCCTATGAAGTGTATAGCTACTCTAATGGATCATCTGAGGTCCACAAGACTATGCTGAAGTAATATTACCAGGGGCAGGCAGCTAGGTGGTAAAGTGGATAGTGTCAGATCTGGAGTCAGGAAGACTCATATTTCTCAGTTCAAATCTGCCTTCAGAGACTTACTAGCTGTGTGATCTTGGGCAAGTCACCTAACCCGCTTTTCCTTTATTTCATCATCTGTAAAAAAGAGTTGGAGAAGGAACTAGCAAACCATTCCACCATATTTGCCAGGAAAACCTCAGATGGAGTCATATAGAATCAGACACAACTAAAAACAATTGAACATTAACAACAATATCACTAAGGAGCTCCTCCCAAGATTTGGCTTTGAGCTTTACTAAATGGTAGGAGAGGTGGCAGTGGCTTTAAGGGGTGGTAGGCAGCAATCGAATCATAGAACTTTAAAACTAGAAAAGGCCCTAGAGATTTTTTATATATAATAAAGTCCTCCTCAGCATTTGACCAAAAAGGAAATGGCTAATTAAATATTGCTATACAGAAGGGCCTTTTTCCATAGTTCCATTTTCCATGGTTTCATTTATCTGCCATCTACCCCCAAGAACTGGAGACTGCTCTTTTCCCAGTCTACCTCATAGTGGTCTCTTCTGTTTCAACTTTAAATTTAAAAAAAATTTTTTTGAGGGGAAATGGGGTTCAGAGGCCTCAGAGCACCCAACCAAGGGGCTGGAACAGAGAGAGAGAGAGAGAGAGAGAGAGAGAGAGAGAGAGAGAGAGCGCAAACATATATGGAAATAAGTCAGTATTTGCTTATATTTATGGTTTTAGCCATCTATGATAAGTCTTAGAACATATCCCTTATAGATACAGGGATTCTACTGTACTTTTTTTCCCTATAATAGTAGATGGTATTATCATAATATGTCAGATGCTGTTGCTCCTTTAATATTACTTGCCATTATTTTAAAAATAATTTATATACATTTACATTTCATTTGTTCTTCAAAACAACTTGTGAAATACAGGTATTATTACTTCATTTTTCAGGGGAGAAAACATACTCAGACTAAATAACATCCATAATTGTACATGCGTGTTCATAAGGATTGGAGGCAGGGTTTAAACCCAGATCTCTGCTGACTTCAATCCCAAGATTTTCCCCACTACAACTGTTGAGGGAGAAAAGTTGGGTTAAGCTGGAAATAAAGTGTCTGGGTTTGGGGAGGGGAGAAAGAGATGGAAGAGGAGACAGATAATTACTAGTCTGGGTATTTGGTGAGGACAATACTGAAGCAAAAATATCAAGAGCTCAATCCTTAGTTACTAACGTTCCAAGCTTCTGTATGCTGAACTTGAGTGTATAATCATATTCTCTCCCCCACCCTCAATATTAGACACTGTTCCTTCATGCTCCAGGCAACAACAATTGGAAGCTGGTGACAGCAGATCTCTCCCTTTTAATGTCCTTTGCCTCAGGCACAAACCTGGGTCTTTTCCAAGATCAGAAATGTTATAGAAGAATATTCACCCAATTCCACCCCCACCCTGGCAAAGCCAAAACACACTTTTCAATTGGGTTTCAGCTAGGCTGATGGGTATCAGAGGCCTGACGGGTTGCTTCAGGAGCAGGTCTTCTACTCTTTGTTTTCACCTGTGTCTTTATTTTATATAGCAGATTGCACAGAGGGAAAAAAAGGGGGAAAGGGAGCAGGGTAGAGAGTTGGGTGCTTTTTTTTCCTTCATATCTGCGGACTTGGGAATCTTCAAAAATTTATGCTACTAATAGAGCAGATTGCTAAGAATTGTGGGGACTTTTAGACAGAACTGCACACAGCCCCAGAGCACAGCATTTCAGGCTCATTAAAGAAGTCAAATTCATCCTTAACGATGTAGAAAACCGGACTCCTAGCCATAACAAGAGTCCTACTCCAAATCATTTTTACCTCTTCCCCAAGAGAGCCAGTCATGACACATTGGGTTTGGAAAAGAGAAAAATTCCTGGATCATGGAGGCTTAATTATGTCACTAGAACGACAGGGGCCAGAATATCTTGGATACTTTGCCAACACAGTAGCTTCAAAGCCATTCCCTGTCCCCAACCAATAGCAATTGCAACTTGCCTCTGAATAAGAAAAGAGGTGGGGAAGGGAAAGTCAATAACCCAGAGTAGCCATTAATGCCATTAATAGAGACTCCAAATGCATTAAACTTGCTTTATTACCAACATGTCAGAACATCAGTATTTGTTCCATTCTCACAGCCCTCCCTTCATCAGCCTGATCAACATTTGCTCTTCAGGATTATGGCCAATATCCGATGGGCTGGGATACAAGTGGCGTCCAAATAAGCAGACTGCTGCTGGCAAGATCACTGCTATTGGCGTCGTCTAGTTGAAGAGCTATGATACACAGATGTCTTCCAAATAGACTTTGCTTCTATATTTGTATCTTAAAGAAAGCAGGACATGGTTATAGGTAGGACTAGAGAGTCCCCAGGGCTAAGGCACTATTTTTCATTTATTTAAAACTCTTACCTTCCGTCTTGAAGTCAATACTGTGCATTGGCTCCAAGGCAGAAGAGTGGTAAGGGTAGGCAATGGAGGTCAAGTGACTTGCCCAGGATACTGGGAAGTATCTGAACCTGGATTTGAACCTAGGACCTCCCATCTCCAGGCTTGGTTCTCAATCCACTGAGCTACCCAGCTGCCCCCTCTAAGGCACTATTGATCACTGAGAAATTTTGAACCATCTATAGGGAATAATAAGAAGCCAGCATTTTTAATAATACTTTAGGGTTGGCAAAGGACTTTACATATTTTATTTCCCTGGATAATAATTAAGGTAGGTGCTATTATTTTTCCATTTTACAGATAAGGAGCCTGAGAGGGGAAAAACATCTTGCCCAGAGTCATACAGCTTAAATGTGCCTGAGGCAGTGTTTGAACTCAGATTTTATCTCATTCCAGGTCCAGTATTTTATCCATGATACCTCGTCTGTTCAACATATCTATTCTTTAATGAATGCCTCTATGAGCCTCATACTCTTGAGCCCTTATTATTTCCTTTGTAATTTCTAATCGCCTCTTACAAGAACCATACAAACAGAGAAAGTTCTCTCTATATTGTCCAAAGCATGAGAATCTGAGCTCTAAATGAGAATTCTTCAAATACAGATCAGTTCAGGGATGACAGAAATTTTTGGTTTGTTTTTGGGCCCACCTTGAAGGTTAAAGAGTTTCAAAAGCCAGCATCTAGATGTGAACAGCATGATGTCAGAGCAGCTGTTTTCTGCAAACTTCTCCAATTCCAAAATTTCAAAAGAAAGGAAATATTCACTAGCTATAGAATTACAGCTGAATCTCAAAGAAGACAAAAGCTCCATACAAGTTAAAATCTCATTAATGAACATAGAATAACTTTAATATTCATAGCTCCTAGTGTCTTTACCCCGCCCCCCCCATGACTCTGTCCGCTTTAGTCAATACAAGCAAGTCTGTAGGCTTACAGTTCAGTCATGCTTTAGAGATTTTTTTGTTGTTTAATCATTCAGTCCTGTCCAATTCTTCATGATCCCATGGACCATAATACACCAAGACTTTCTATCTTCCAATTTTCCTCAAAGACTGTCCAAGTTTATGCTCATTGTTTTCTATGACAATACTTATCTATGTCGTCCTTTGCCATCTACTTTTCCTTTTGACCTTCAATCTTTTCCAACATTTGGGTCTTTTCTTTTCTTTTTTTTAAACCCTTACCTTCTGTCTGAGAACCAATACTATGTATTGGTTCCAAGGCAGAAGAGCAGTAAGGGCTAGGCAATGGGGGTCGAGTGACTTGCCCAGGGTCACACAGCTAGGAAGTGTCTGAGGTCCAATTTGAACCCAGGACCTCCTGTCTCTGGGCCTGACTCTCAATCCACTGAGCCACCCAGCTGCCACCTCTGGGTCTTTTCCAATGAATCCTGTCTTCTAATTTTGTGACCTAAGTATTTAAGTTTCAGAGTCAGTATTTGATCTTCCAATAAGTAGTATGAATCAATTTATTTAAATATTGATGGTTTTGATCTCCTTGCTGTCCAAGAAACTCTCAAAAGTTTTCTCCAGCACCACAATTCAAATGGATTAATTCTGCTGCACTCAGCTCTCCTTATAATCCAACTCTCACAGACAAACATTGCTACTGGAAAAACAATAGCTTTGACTTATATGGACCTTTGACACCAAGGTGATGTCTCTCTTTAAAAGTGTACTGTCCAGATTTGCCATAGCTTTCCTTCCAAGAAGCAAGTATATTAAAAAAAAAAGTTTACCTTTTTTTCTTTGAAATGACAACAAACTATCAGTTCCAAGGCAAAAGAGCAGTAAGAGCTAGACAATGTGGGGGGTTAAATGATTTGCCCAAGGTCATATAGCTAAGAAGTGTCAGAGGCCAGGTTTAAATCTAGGGTCTCCTACCTCCAAGCCTGGCTCTCTATCCACTGAGCCACTCAGCTGCCCCAAGTAATTATCTTTTAATTTCATTTTATAGAGATTGTCCATGACCAAATCTGCCAGACATTGATTCTGCCAGTCATTCAATAGAAAGAAATAGGACTGTAGCTGGAGGAATAGGAAGCAAAAAAGACTCAGGCAGTCAATAAACATCATGCACTTACTATGTGCCAGGCTGTGCTAAAAGCTGAAAATTAAAGAAAGGCAAAAGGAAGTCTCTGTTTTCAAGAAACTCTGTCAAATGTTGGAGACAATATGAAGAATCAACATTCAAACCAGCTAGGTATAGGATAAGTTTGAAATAATCAACAGAGGGAAGGAACTAGAATTAAGGGAGATTGGGATAGCTTCCTATAGAGCACTGGTATCAATAGAAATTGGTGTTGCTAAACTGTAAAAAAGAGTCCCAAGAGGGCATGTATTTGAAACCACATATTAATATAATTTATGCTTTCTTTTACATTTTTTTGTTTTATTAATTATTTCCCAATTACATTTTAATCTAGTCTAAACCACACTAGAGACTGTTATGGGTTTTACGTTTGATACTTTCTCTACAGAAGATTAAATACTTGGCCTGGTCAAGCCAACACACCTCCCAGTATGAGGAAGCAAAAGCCATTTAGGAAGCCAGTCTAGGGCTGTACAGCAGTGAAAAAGGAAGAGAGCCAAGTTTGAGGAGGATTCCCTTAAGTAAAATACAGGAATCAAAGATAAAAGCTGAAAGACCATAAGATCAAGAAAATGAGTAAATAAGAACTTTGTCCAAAGGTATCAAAGAGGATCATAAAGACAAAAAAGAAGTAAAATCTCAAAGAGAAATAAAAGCATTTTGAATAAATATTATAATATAATGGAAAATGAAGCAATATTACTTAACAAAAGGGAGAATTCAGCAGGCTTCCCAGAGACATTGGAACAATGGCAAAAACTTTTAAAAGAGAAATAAACTTCTTTAAAAAAGAAATGTGTTATGAACTTAGAACAAAACTCAGAAATCTCAATGAGAATTATTTTTTTAATATATTAAACATGTAGGAACAATTGAATATATAATAGAATATCTTTCTTTAGAAGCAGAAACTAATAATACTAGAATATTGTCCAAAATTCTGAATACAGAAAAAAGCAGTGATAAAACAAATCTATAGTTCACTTCCAGTAAAAACAGAAACAAATAGCCAAAAAAATTCCTCACTTCAAGGCATATATCTATACAGAGATACAATAATATAAATGACAAATAATACATATTTATACATACATATATATTATATGCATGAGAGAAAACAATACAGAAAGAAAGGTGAACAGAATATTCAATTCATAAACATTGGAAATGGAAACACAATAAAGGTAAATAAGTATGATCATTGAAAAGTGGCTAAATAATGAAATGAATTCTCTCATGTTTATGATTTTATTGAGAGAAAGTAAAAAAAAAAGACATAAAGAATAAAAGAAAGAATAGAATGGTAAGCCTTACATTTTTCCTTGCTTTACCCCACTCTTCCTCTGTCTAGCCATACTGGGCAACCATGGGAAAAAAAGTCATATGGTGCTGGAATCAGCTGGGAGTCAACAACTCTAATTTCTCTAGTGAGATGGAGGAACAGTGAGCATAAAGAAGATAAATGGAAGCATGAGAGAAACAGAGAGCAAATAGGAATGAGATAATACCAAAGTATGATAAACAAAATTAATCATAGTACAAAATATTGACCACAAGGAAGAAGAGGATGAAAATAAAAACAATATAAGTAAGTGAACATAACAAACATAATAATCATAATTTTAAATGTGAATGGATTAAACATTGAAGTAAAACATAGAAGTAGTATAATGGTTAAGAAGATAAAATTCAATAATGTGTTGTATAAAAGAAACATGCCTAAAAAAAAGATGTATGCAGGATGAAATTGAGAGACTAGAATAAAATTTAATATGCATTAAGTGATTCCCAAAAAATCAGGTGTTGTAATTATATAATCAGATAAAACAAAAATACAAATTCATAATATCAAGAGAGAAAAGCAGGGAAATTGTCCTTTGTTTAAAAGAAGCAAATAAAAAACTAAGGACAATACCAAATATATGTGAAATAAATGACATAGCACCTAAGTTAATAAAGGAAAAGTTAACTAAATTATAAAAATACATACTATTATTCAGTCATTTTTCAGTTGTGTCATTTTTCAGTCTGCTTCATAAATCTGGTTAAGATTTTCTAGGTAAAGATACTAGAGTAGTTTGCCATTTCCTCCCCCTCTCATTTTATAATTTAGGAAATGGAGTCAAAGAGGGTTAAATGACTTGTCTAGATTATGTCAGACATAATATTTAAACTCAGGAAGATGAGTATTCCTGACTCCAGATATGACACTTTCTTCACTGAATTACCTAGCTGCGTATAAAAATATACAATAGCACACTAATTATAGGAGAGTTTAATGATTCTCTTTTGGAGCTGGACAAATCTAACAGAAAGGTACACAAGCAGGAAGATATGGAACAGGATGAGTAAAAGACTTGTAAAATCCTTTAAGCAGGAAAATTAAACTATATAAATTATTCAAGACCACATAACCCCTTTACGAAAATAGGCCATGTGCTATGACACAGAGAAATTATAAGTACTTAACTTACTTATATTTAAAACATACTTAAATGCAACCTCTTTAGACCATAATGAAATAGAATAGTACTTAATATAGGAAATATTGCTTTGTCCTCAGGACCCAGTTGAGATTACACTGTAGAAATTTATATTATCCTAAATCATTACCCTTTAATGATTTCCATTAATTCCATTCATCTACATAACAATAAATGTGTTTGAATGTACATACCTAAATAAGCAGAACCAAGAAGGGACACATATAATAATGTAAGTGGAAAGAACTTTTTTTTTTTTAAAGTTGAATTGAATGTTATATGATTATAATGACCAAATTTTGCCTCAGAGAAGAGAAAATGTACCTTTTATTATCTGTGGGAATGAGGAACTATGGTTGTTGAATATTGTATATTTCACAATATTTAAACTTAGTTTGTGTATTTTGCTGAACTGCTTTTTTTTTTCCCTTTTAATTCTTTGGCGCAAGGGCTGACTCACTGGAAGGGGAGGGTAGAAGACTATATTCAGAAATTAAAATCTAAAACCAAAGATTAAAATCTGTATATGGACTATGCATACATATATCTATCTCTCTATAAGCAAGCATCTATATCAGTAAAGATGGCACTCTATATTTTTTGCAACTTCTGGTTGACCATATTCCCCTTTCTGAAATTAAACCAAGATGCTCCTAGCCCCTTACAATATTACATTAACTTTCCTCTAAATTCCTGATTTTTCTTCTAAACAAAGTCTCTAAACAAAGCTAATTATGTAAACATAGTTAATGAATGACATCAGTTGACTGCCAGTCAAGGAAATGGAAATCTTTCAAGAAAAATCACATTGTCAGAGAATGACTGTTCATTAGAACATTAGAGATCATCCAATCCAATCCTCTTATTTTATAGAGAAAATATAAAAAGAATTGTTTCCCTTCTACTGATTCTATTGTTATGGAATCCATGGATGCCCTACCAATTTGGCATTGTTATCTCCTGTTAGATTTGGTTAAAGTCAGTCTAAGGAATGAAATTGATCATCCTATTAGTAAAAATCTTTTTTTTTTCCTTTGGAAAGAGAGGTGAAAGATTTTTAGAATAAAGCCAAAGAGGCTAAAACTTGTTCAAGTACTTTTGTTTTACATTAAACATTTTAAAGGAGGAACAAATTAGAAAAAAGGTAGCAAGCGAATGATGAGTAAGCATTTATAAAGTGTGGAAAGCTGGTACAGCCTGAGTTCAAATCCCATCTCTGACACATCTTGATTATGTGACCTTAGACAAGTCACTCAAACTTTCAGTACTCTAGGAAACTTTTATAGAATATCAATTGTAGTAAAGAATATAACCAGCATTAAAAGAGTAAGTCTCTTCATTAGGGAGCTCTCTAGACCAATGAAATCACAGGTCCAGGTTCAATGTTCCAAGAACTGGGCTAGTCACTGGAACTAACTGCAAAAGAGAGATTTTGCCCCCAAATAATTTATATTCAATGAGCAAAATTAAACGTATATTGAAGAATAGGCTCTAAAGAGGGGATTTTAAGGCTTTGGATTTCCAGGAATTATGAGTAGAGCCATAGAGCAGCCAATTGTCACTCACTTCCCAGTAGCAATTGCAATACTGATTTGATATTTCATTATATCGATTGCTATTCTCAGAATAAGAATGAGTGGTAGAAAGAAAAGAGGCTGTGGGGCCGGAAAGTGTTGGTGAGGAGATATAGGGCATAAGAATTTGGCCTTGTCAGTTGGGTAAATGGCAAGTTGCCCATGCTGGGTTTGCTGTGATTTCCTAGAGGATGACCTAATAGGATGTGAAGCATGGGCTTGGCTACATATCATGGAGTAGTTGAATTTTCATTCATTTACCCATCCATACTGATTTCTCAGCCTAGGAATATAGTTCCAAAACTGAGTGGATTAACTCCCCTAGGATAGGGATAGAGAGAAGCATATAATATTTCTTAAAGAAATATATGTAGCATAGAGTTTTCCCTCTGTGCATGAATATCATGCACGAAGAAGAGAAAGAAAAAAAGCCTTTTATTCTCCCTCATAGCCCTGCAATGTATCAGATAATCAGATCCACTCGTTTCCAGTGACAAGAATACTAAGATGAAAAAAATATACCTCTTTTGGCAAAATGAAACTAACTTCAGAGGACATGAATTGATGATTGAAAAGCTACCGGGGATGCCCACAGGATATCATACATCTCCTTTTCAGGAAATTACAGCAGTAGAGAGAGCAGACAGAGACAGTAAAACAGCAATAAAAATGTATTTTAATTACATTATTCTGCAATAAAACTAAAAGGAATCTAAAAACAAAGACTGATTATCATCCTTTGAATGTCTTGGGCAAGAAATCATTTTGAGATAAGAGCTGGTTTGGATACAAACCATTTCATGATGGCTCTCTCTCTCTCTCTCTCTCTCTCTCTCTCTCTCTCTCTCTCTTTCCTTTTCCTTTACCTCTCCTTCCCCTTGCATCAAGTAAAACAAAGAATCACAGAATCCTAGGACTATAGCCTTTAGAGTTGTAAAGAACATTTAAGATCATCTAATCCAACCCACTCATTTTTTATATAAGATGAATGAGGCCTAGAGAGAACCATCCTATCCTAAATAACATAAATAGTAATAGTAAAAGCCTTCTCAGAATCTTCAGGCCTTTTTCCCCTCTGATTGGGGTCCTGGAGAATGGCTTACTTGGACTCCTCCCCTTCCCCATGGCCCTATGCTAGTTACCCTCACAGTGACCCCTCTTTTGAGCTTCCTTTTGTATGTTATCTTCCTCCACTATATTGTAACCTACTGGATGACAAGGACTGTATTTTTTTTTTATTTGAAGGGATATCCATCAACTGGGTAATGATTGAACAAATTATGAACAAGTTTTGACTTATAACTGTGATGGAATACTACTGTGCTTTAAGAAATGATGAGCAAGTTAATTTCTGTGTTTGCATATGTATGTGTCTTGATTTATTTATTTTATTTGTTACACTGAAATATCCAGTTAATTCCCTCCCGCCATTAAAGAAGGCATCATTTGATGAATAGATATGTATATATGTACACTATCTCTTGCTTATTTCTATTTATAAGTTCTTTCTCTTGAGGTGAATATGTACAAGTCATTCTTCAAACAACAATTCTGTTGCCATATATAATGTTCTCTTGGTTCTGATCATTTCATTCTTGGTAATTTCATATTGGTCTTTCCAAGCTTTTCCAAAATTAATCTATTTGTCATTTCTTAGAATACAGTAGTATTCCATTTCAATCATTTGCCACAACTAAAACATAGAAAAATCTACATTAAAAAAAAAGAGATTTCATGGAGTAATGGATAGATGGCTAGACATAGGTACAAATCTCACCTTAGACATTTAATAGCTGTGAGACTCTTTGCCAGACACTTCATCTCTCAGTTTCCAAGTTTTCCAAGTATTAGCGTTCTCATATTTATAATGAAGAACTTGGACCTGTGGGTCTCTGAAGTCTCTTCAGTGCTAGATCTTGCAGCCTATAAATCACTGGACGCAGATTCAAATCTTGGCCCCACCTATTTATCACTAACATGGCCATAGGGGAAATCACTTGACTTTTCTGGGATTCAGATTTAAAACTAGAGGCTTCAAACAAATAAGTCCTAAGTTCTATGATCTTAGGTAAAAGAATTATTATTACTTAACATTTATTGATTTTTAGAGGGACAACTACGTGGTACAGTGGATAGAGTGCCAGATCTGAAGTTGGGAAGCCTCCTCTTTCTGAGTTCAAATCTGGCCTCAGATACTTACTGGATGTATGAGCCTGGACAAGTCACTTAAACTTGTTTGCTTCAGTTTCTTCATCTGTAAAAATGAACTGGAGAAAGAAGTTGCATTAACAGGATGGCATGTGGCCACCACTTCCTAGAACTTAATTATCCAAATAATAATGGTTAGCATTTATATTCTATTTTAAGGCTCACAATGTGCTTTATAACTATTAATGCATTTGATCTTCACAACAATCCTGTGAGATAAGAGCTATTTTGTAAATGTGGAAACTGAGGCAGATATAAGTTAATAGGCAGATAGATCCCCTAGGATCAACAGACAGCTAGTAATTGTCTAAGAAAGTATTTAAATTCAGGTCTTCCTGACTCTGCTTCAGGACTCTGTCCATTGCTCCACCTAGAAGTCCAATTTATAATAATTTATATATAATATTCCGTGAGAATTCACATCCCCAGGTTTTCCACTGTATTGCTAGGCTTTGTTAGCCGTATTCCTTTTCAGAGTTAATGCTGGTCACTTTAAGTGAACCTTTTCTACCTGATATAGAACCCACCCCTGATATTGTCCTCTATACACATAGTCCTGCATTTCTGAGCATGGTATTTATAAAGAAATATAGGGCCATGCAAGTAAAGATTCATACGATACCCTGAAGAGAGTATAAACATTCGTAAAGAACAGCTCTGAAGAACAATGATGGCTGGAGCCTCATAAACATTAATAAAGGAGGAATGCAATTGTGATGGCAGAGACCAATCAGTGTCTGCCTTAAGACATGATCCACACATACTTTAATGTAGAGTATATGTCAGATCACTGTCTTTTATCTCTCTCCTTTATGCCTGCAGAATAAGGGCAATGCAGAATATTTATGGTACATGTCGGGCTTTTTAGTGTGAGGGAGCTCTGTATGTCAGTGTCGACCACCTCAAACTAGACTTGGTCATGTGGACGAGTGTTTACTGTGTCACTAAGAGCAGACTGATAGGTAGAGGCTTCATAAAATACACACTTGGTGACTCCCTTTCTGCTTGTCCCTAGGAGGAACAATTTCTGAAAGGATTACCTTGAGGCAAATCTACACAGAAGTAGTTTTATTTGTAGTAAGTAGATTTACTTTGCATATCTCTACGAGCTACAGGATCTCCATTGCAGGAACATGGAAAAAAAAAAAACATCCAGGTAACCATCAAAAGAAAACTACTTTGGGTAAAGTTATATGAGACCAATCATCATCTTTTTGATACCTATTTCTTCCCCATCACAGCATTCCTTTTAATCTATTCTGTCAAAAAAAATTTCCCTGACTTCTGCTTTCATACTTAACCCCTTGGATTTGATTGTTCTGGAATCTTTGATGTGAACCAGAGATGCAGTATATTTTCTCTTTTTCCACAAGAGGGTCCTTTCCCTTGAGTCCTATTAATAGCCCCCAATCATCAGTACCCATTAGTTCCATCCCATTACTAAGAAAGCAAGATTTTACAGAACCATCTGGTTGATCTGGAAAATTAATCTATAAAGAAACCAAACTATCACTGCCCACCATCTATTCATCTATTAGACTTTCTTCCCAAATACCAAACTTATTATTCAATAAAAATAAATTAAATTCTTCTCATGTTGTGTCTACAATTTGGGTTTTTTGGTGTCATTGCTTTTGTCTTTTGTTAATTTTATAGGAAAAATGAATACAGATGATCCCAGTATTTCTGCTGTACTTTAGGGCATTTATGAGGATTTGTAAGTAACATTTAATGTCTTACGTTTGTAGGACTTTACATTATACGGAAATCTCCAGCTCTCTAAAATCCCCATTTATCCAAATATAAAATTTCAAAACATAACAATGTTTGTTGAAAAATAGTTGTCATGGATCTTCTTAAATATTTCCAGTAATAGAGCTCATTACTTTGCAAGAAAGTCTACTCTATCCATGGCTAGTTCTAATTGTGAAAAAGTGTTTCATCTTTATAATGAGCCAAGTCTGCTTTCCTGTTGATGTCTATTCTAGTTCTGTCTATTGAAGCTATATTAAATGAATATAACTGTGCCTTACCATGACAGCCCTTCAAATATTTGAATCCTCCTATGTCTCCTTCTCCAAGTTACAGGGTTTTTATTTCCTGTTTTTTTTAATAGTATATTTCATCTTGTGGTTGACTTAGCCTCAATGTACTCATGTTTGTTGACTGTCTTCTTAAAATAAGGTATATAGAACTAAGAAAATATTCATATATGGGTTGGCCAAAGTAGAATAATTTGGGACTTCTCTTGAAGTAGGTGCTATTTCCATGAAGGTACACAACATTGCATTAGTTTTTTTTTTTAGGAATCTTTTCACAGTGTGGTTTAATATTGAACTTTTCATTATCTAAAAAATAAAAGAACTGATAGAGTGCTGAGTTTAAAGGTAAGAAAGATCCAGATTCCATTTTCTTCCTGCTATTTATTAGTTCATAGATCAGTTATTTATCCTCTATGTGCCTTGGGCAATTCTCCAGGATTTATTTAGGAGATCATAAACAGGTTGCTATCTTTTTAGTAGAAGAAGTGCCCATGCAGGGAGTTCTCTAACCTGATAAGGTCATATACCCTTTATATATTCATGCAAACTTCCACCACTGGTCCCACCTGTGCAGTCTAGGGTAATATAGAATAAATTTCAAGCACCTCTAACTTAATTTTTTTTAATATTTGAAAACAATAATCACATTCCACTTAAATTCTCTCTTTCCAGGCAAAAAAATCCAATTCTTTCCACTGTGCCTTCTGTAATATTTCAGTTTTTGGCTGTATCAATTTTAATTCAGGACTGTTTGTCAATTGGCCTATTATTAGATGGAATCTATAACTGAGAAAATCCCCCATACATGATTTGGTCAGAATACAAAAAGACTATTTGTTTTATCCTTTAGCTAACCATGTGTGGCATAGTGATAAGGAGTCAGAGTGATCTGAGTTCAAGCTTTACCTCTGAGTCAGTGTGGGTAGTGTGACCATGGACAAGATGAATTAAGCTCTTCATATTCTAAGCATCTCTCTAAGACTATAGGTGCAGAAAAGGTATAAATTTTCATGGGTAGAAGAAGTTCCCTTGCTGTAATTTCCTGTGCCAATGATATTAGAGGCCTATTTCTAAATAAACAACAAGAAAATGTATTATTATATTTATAAATTATTATATGACAAGTCATATTGACCTTGTAGTAAGTTGTAATCCTCAGTTTTAAACATATTATTGTTAAATCAGTTATTCCTCATTCTGTACTTGTGCAATTGTTTCTTGAACCTTAATCCACAACTTTGATCTATGTTCAATTTATTTCTTGTTCGTTTTAGCCTTTGATTCCTACTGAGATATTTTTGAATCTTTAGTTTGACATTTTTTGTATGCTTGATTTCATGAAAAACAAACTATACCAGACTAACTTCATTTCCTTTTGTTTTTTAACAGAATAACATAACTGATAAGCCAGGTAAATCTTCCATTATACTATATGTTTATTTATAATAAAGTGTATGAACTAGATGAGAGTTAACCTGGATAAATTTGGAACTTATTGAATGACCTGACCCCAAAAGAAATTATGAATAGGCTGATATTAAGGTGGATAGAGGTCCCTTAGTGTAGGGTCTCAGAGATCTTGTCTTTACCCTTTCGTGTAAAATATTTAAAAGTGACTTTGATAAATTCATATAAGGCATGGACCTTTTCAGGTGACATGAAGCTGGGAGGAATAACATATCTAATGACAATGACAGTGTTCAAAAAGACCTTCGCAAGTGAGACTGATAAGGTGAATAAAACAAGATAAAATTTAGTGGATATTAGAAAACCTCAGAATTGGGAGGGAACTCAGAGGTCACAAAGTACAACTAGAATTGACCAAAAACTTGCTTTATGACATCCCCAACATCTAGTCTTCTCTTGAAGCCATCCATCAAAAGGAAATTCATTGCTTTTTAGTTCTAGCACATTCCAGTTTCCCAGTTTGGAGTGGCCCTAATGGTTAAAAAGTTTTCCTTATATCAAGGTTAGATTTGTCATCTTGACATTTTCAGATTCTCCTCCTGCCTTCTCCTCCTCCTGACCAAAAATAAATGAATGAATGAATAAATGAATCTCTTTTTTATATGACAGTCCTTTAGATGACTGAAGACAGCTATCATATCCGTAATGATTCTTCTCTTTCCTAATTAAACATTCTAAGTTTTCTCAGCATGTATAGAATGTTCTCTAGATCCTTTACCATCTTGATTGCTTTTTTACACACTCTCTGACCTATCTATATTTCTCTTTAAAAGTGATGCTCATAACTGAACATGATACACCATTGATAGTCTAAGGAGAATAGAGAAAATAGAAATTATGACTACCATTCCCTGGATAAGAAATTATGACTACCATTCCCTGGATACTATGTCATTCAATGTAGCCTAATATTGATTTAGCTTTTACTTCTTTTGTCTGTCATGTCATATTGTTGATTTATATTGAAGCTGGAATCCACTAAGTCTCCCAGTTCATTCTCAGATAGATTCTTATCAAGCTAAAATTTCCTTACACTACATTTATGAGTTTTGTTTTTGAACATATATACATATATTTAATTTTATATTTACCTTATAAAATTTCATTATATTACTTCACTCCGACCCAAAAAATTAGCTTTCACTCAGAATTTTGTGTCATTCACAAAACAGATAAATATAAAGTTCTATACCTGTCATGGGAAAAAATAATCAGTTTAAGGTTTAAGAATTGGAAAACCATTAGAAAATAGTTCTATAAAAAAGGTAGTTTAATTAACTCTAAAATCAATATTGGTCAATGGTGTGACATGGTAGCCAAAAAAGAGTTATCCTGTTAATTGTTGTGCAAAAAGAAAGTATTAATGCCCAAGACTTGAAAAAAAATAATTTCCCTGTAGTCAGATCACATCAGGAAATATTACACATTTTACAAGGTCATACACTAGATGAAATACACCTAAAATGGGGAAACAATATAGTGAGAAGACTGGAACACACAATATACAAACAAATTAATGGGACTGGAGATGCTTGACTTAGAAAAGAGAAGAGTTATGAGGGGCATAAGAGTTGGCTTTAAATAATTGAAAAACTATAATGTGGAAAAGGAATTAGATTTGTTCTTTTTGGTCCTAGGAAGTACAGGTAACTAGGATAAATGCATTGAAGTATCAGAAAATAAAACAGGCTTAGTGTAAGGGAAAATCTCCTAAAAGCATTGTCTCAAAATAGAATGGGAGGTAGTGAGTTCCCCTTTTATGTAGATATCCAGTTTACATTTCGTGTCTACTTCTCCAAGATGTTATAGGGTGGATTTTTATAATCAGGTATGGGTTTTAGTAGATCACTTTAAGTCTGTGCTTTTATGATATGATTTAGTGGGAAGATCCCTGAACTGTTTTTAGGAATGTAGGAGTGTTTTGACCCACAGGTACATTGCCTTCTTCTGATTAGAAGATATGACTAGCATAACTTTTGTTACAGTATGAAGGTACTTAAAGCTGAACCTGATTGACAAAAAGGTAACTGATGTTTCTATTCTTCTGTCTCTTATTCACTCTCCAATTCTGAAAGGTGAATCTGACCTCTCTTTGATGTTAATCCCCTTGATTTACTGATTCGGGAGCTTTTGACCTTTCTAGAATTGTATTTTGATCCTGTCTGTGACTCGATTCTATTTAATCACTGATTCAGGCTTTAACTTCACACTACATTCAGCCTTATCCTCAACTAATTATGTATTCATTAAGTGACCTAGCTAATTAGATCTAGGTTGAAACACATGCTTACTAATCTCCTGGCTCCTCTGGGGCTCAGACCTGAGATGCTGGGAAAGGGGGAAGGGATACACAACAGGGATTAGGATTCCATCTTTACCACTAAGTACTTTTGTGACTTGGGGAAAGTAACTTCATCTCTCTGGACCTTGCTTTCCTCATCTGTAAATGAGGGTGTTAAACCATGATATCTCTTGACTTGCTCTTGTGGTAGACCAGGAACTGAATTGAACAAAGCATAACTGCCATGAGTCAACATAGCATTTCAATCAAATGAATGGTCTAGAATTCATGGATGAACTTCCTGGGGATCAATCATCCTATTGAGAGAAGACTTTATGTAGATCATATAAAAGTTGCCCTGCAATTTGGAACTATGTCCAAAGGGCTTTAAAATATTGCCTGCCCTTTGATCCAGCCATACCACTGCTATGTTTGTACCCCAAAGAGATTATAAGGAAAAATAATCAAAAATAAACATAGCTACACCCTTTGTAGTGGCAAAAAATTGGAATATAAGAGTATGCCCTTTGATTGGGGAATGGCTGAACAAATTGTGGTATCTGATGTTGATGGAATACTATTGCATTGTAAGGAATAATGAACTGGAACATTTCTATATGAACTGGAAAGATATTCAGGAATTGATGCAGAGCAAAAGGAAGAGAACCAGGAGAACATTATACACAGAGATGGATACACTGTGGCACAATCAAATGTAATGGATTTCTCTCCTAGCAGCAATGCAATGATCCAGGACAATTCTGAGAGACTTATGAGAAAGAACACTATTTGCATCCAGAGAAAGAACTGTGGGAACAGAAATGCAAAAGAAAAACATATGATTGATCACATGGTTCGATGGGTATATGATTGGGGATTTTGCCTTCAAATGATCACTCCATTGCAAATATTAATAATATGGAAATAAGTTTTGAACAATGATACATGTATAACACAGTATAATTGCTTGTCAGCTCAGGGAGGGGGGAAAGGAAGAGGGAAGGGAAAGAACATAAATCATGTAGCCATGGAAAAACATTCTAAATTAATTAATTAAAAAAATAAAGGTTGCCCTGTTTCTTTATAGCCTCTCTGACCTAATAGAGTCACTATCTCCATAACATCTACCTTCACCTAGGGGTAATAATACATCCTCACAAAGCAATCATAATATGCCAGGGAGTCACATTCATCTACTTCAGGAAAACAACTGCTGGTTTAAGTACTTAGATATGGAATAATTCAGTGAACCAGATCAAAATCCCAACCAGAATATCATCCAATGTCAAAAATATGTGATTCTATGATTTTAATATACCTTACGGTTTTATGTCATCTAAATGTTTTAAAAATACTTTTATAACTTTTTTTCCAAGTCATTGATGAAAATGTTGACTAGAAGAGGGTCAAGGACAGAAACTTTCTTCCATATTAATACTGAAGTATTTAGGTATGATAATTCAAACCACCTATGAATCTGTATACTTTAACCCCTGCCCATATTTCTTTTTCTTTTTCATAAGAATATGATGACATATTTTCCACAAGGATTTCAAAAGTGTTGATTAGACTATTCATACAGTTTTCCCCTGATTTGCCAGCCTGGTAAATCTAAATAAAAATGAAATAAAGTTAATTTTCCAAAGCTTACCTTAGTGAACCAATGTTAGCTCTTTGTAATCACTGATATCTTTACTCAGTTTTCCTAAAAATTTGTTCAATAATCTGTTAAAGCACTTTGTGGTGAAAATTCATAAAACTAATGTTTTGGTTTTTTTCAGTAGATACTTCTTTCCTCTTTTTGAAAAACAGGAAAAATTTTGTGTCTCCAGACTTTTGACATCTTCCCTATTCTCCATGCTGATAAGTGATTCAGAAATAAATTTTGTAAAATTGGCAACATACTGAAATGTAATTTATTTGCATATAAAGATTTGAAGACATATAAAGTGTAGTATGTTGCTCTTTACAAAATCATTACTTAATTTAGTCTTCAGTTGTGTCCAAATAATATTGTGTCCACCATTTCCACTTTGCATGAGGTTCTCTTTATTATAAAAAATGGAATACAAATGAGTTTTATTTTATATTTCTTATGATCTGTTAACAATAAACTAATGGAACTATATCATGCACTTACCACTTCATTGTTCTTGTCCTGAATATAATTCTTAAAATTTAGAAGCTTTTTTTTGTTGTTGTCCTCCATTTTTTTCCCCAAGACTCTGCTCTTTGTAGTCATTAGTCACACTGATATTGTTTTTGTAGGCTATAGAACCTCTTGTGAATTAATCATTCAATAAATGTTAAATAATTTCCTTTTATATGCAAGGAAAACTTAAGGATAGATGATGATAGGAAATTGCTTCAGGCTAAAGAATTTTAGATGTTGATAGCATTTGCATCCTAGAATAGGAAAACAATGGAGCTTAGCAAATATCAAAAAATATTAATAAAATTATATGAAAAAGCTACCTCAGGGCAGCCATAATCCAGTTGAATTTTCCTCTCACTGAATATTTCCTAATCCCTCACAGCAGCAGTCTGGATATCCTGGGATTTTTGCCCATAGGGAATAATGACAGAGACAATTCTCAGGTGTTAAAGCATCTTTCCCATCATAGGAATTTATATTCTAAAGTCTCAGCTTTCTTCTCAAGATCTTCATCATATGCTCTAGGAATTTGTTTTTTAATCCTTGGCCAAAGTGTCAGAAGTATGTGAATGGTATGGTCCTGGTAGTTCTAAGGGATAAAAAAAATTTTTAAAGCCATTCTCCCTGCCTTCAGAGAACACACCATTTGGATGATAAGATAATATATGTACACAAATAACTATAGAACAGATTAGAAAATGACCATGATTTGAGAGAGATATAGGCATATATGTTTATGTTCTGTTTCATTCCTTCTATGCTCTTTTTTTTAAACCCTTGTACTTTGGTATATTGTCTCATAGGTGGATGATTGATAAGGGTGGGCAATGGGGGTCAAGTGACTTGCCCAGGGTCACACAGCTGGGAAGTGGCTGAGGCTGGGTTTGAACCTAGGACCTCCCGTCTCTAGGCCTGACTCTCACTCCACTGAGCTACCCAGCTGCCCCGCTTCTATGCTCTTTTTTAAAAAAATCTGAGCTGTTTTTTTCACCATGGTATGAACATATTTAAACTAACTGTATGTCCAGAAATACAAACATAGGTAGATAACTAAATATAATATATTTCCACTTTTAGTGAAAGCCCAAAGTCAAGCCACTTGCATTTCAGGGAATTCTGAAGCTCCAGTTCCTCTGTAAATTGAGGGACAGTATAGAATCAGTACAGTTCAATAAATCATATCTTTGGATAGGACCACAAAGTAAAATCAAATAATTGGAAACCTATTTCCACTTAATTAGTTCATCTCTGCTCCCGACATATCCCCACATCCCATTTTTTATCTCTTAAAAATTATATTACTATAAAATGCTCAAGGTTAATCACAAGTGTTTTTGGAAATGGATAAGAAATGGTATAAAAAAGGGTTACCATAAAATGGTTTCAAGTCAGTATGATATTGGGAATTTTCTACTTTGAAAATATGCTCTGAGAAAGGAATCTTTCACTTCTGCCCACCCTACAGAGGAGAGACATCATCTTTAAGTAATAATGTGAATGGTCAGAACATCTCAAATTAAGTCAAAAACAACAACAAATTTCAAGGATGCGAACTTATTATACTTACTAAGAAAGGAAATCAAAAGTTTAGCTATGTAGTGAAAAGGATATTGGAAGGATTTGTAATCAGAACATCTATAAGGTTGGACAAGTTACTCAACTTGACTGAGAAGATGGGAAGATGAAATATTGTGAGGAATAGATAATAAGTTCTTATTTTTATGTGCTGAGTTTGAAATGTTTAGGGGACATACAGTTTGAGGCACCTAAAAACTAACTGATGATATTAAACTGAAGAATCATATAGATAGAAATAATAGTTAAATCCATTGAAATTGATAAAATCATGAAGTAAAACAGTATAGCAACAAAAGAGAATAGAACTCAGTGCAGAGCCATAGAGGGCACCCACATGGACATGGCATGAATGAAGAACCAACAAAGGAAACTTAAGAAAGAGAGGTCAGACATTTAGGAAGAGAACCAAAAGTGTATGTTGTGAAAAAAAAGAGGAAAGTGTGTCCAGGAGAAGAAGGTGATCAGCATTATAAAAGAATGTGGAAAAGGTTTAAAAGGGTAAGGATTAAAAGTTATTAAAGGTGCCAATTAATAGATCATTGGTGACTTTTTGAAAGGGAACTTTCAGTTGAATGATGAGGTCTGAAGACAGATTACAGAGGGTTTAGAATTTACTGAGAGGAAAAGCAGTGGAAAAGATTCATATTATAAATAGCTTTTTCAAAGAGTTTAGTCAAAAAAGAGGGAAGAGACATAGGAAAATTCCTCCCTGAGATGAAAGGGTCAAATGGGAGATTTTTTTTTTCTTGTTTTAGGTATGAGGAGACAAGTCATTGTTTGTAGGTATCAGAGAAGGAATCAATAAAAAAGTAGCGAATAAAGGTTAGAAACAGAGTAGAAGGAGAAGAATGAACAATCTGCTAGAAAAGACAGGAAGGGATAGGATAAAAGATGCATATACAGAATTTTGTCTTGAAAAGGAAAAGGACCCTGAAAGATAAGGTGAAAAAAGAGATGGTAGGGAAATGACATATGAGTGATATGAGATGAAAAGCAAGGAAGAAGAGAGAACACTCAGAAAATGGCCTCAGTTTTTTGTTGATGCTGTTGTTTTTAGTGAAGTGTGAAGTGAGAATCTGAGTTTAGAAGTTTGGAATAATCTGTGGTGAGTGGGTGAGTGACTCAATGAGGGAAGTGTAAAAGGATTGTCTCACTACAGTGAAGGCCCAGTTAAGATTATGTAACAGATTTGTATTAGACCCAGTCATCAAGGTTTCATGGCTCTCCATTTCCTTTTAAGAGCAAGGGAATAGGAGTTACGGTAGGAGTAAACCTAGATTGGATTTGGCAAAGCATGATCAATGATAAATCATTAGTCAAGGGATTGAGTATAGAGAAATATATTGAGTTTAAATCATTTATCAACACACTGAGATAAGACAGGGATCAAATGTAAATAACTTGGGAAAGAACTGAGAAATAGAGGAATTAGACATCACAGAGCAGTTTAAGTAATGAGGAGGGGGTAAAGTCATTCAATAATATCAGCATCAGTGTCAGAAAGGAGAAAAGGAAAAATAGAGCAAAGAATAAGGGAGAAGAGTCAGGTTTTTAAATTTGGAAGATTTAATAGAAATGGAACATATTATCTTGAATGAGGTCAGGTTGTGAACTAAGATCCTGAAGCCATAAGTCAGAACTTTTTCAAGACTTTCTCAATAGCAGTAGTAATCAATTAGATTACTGAATGAGGAATACAGTTGATTCAGCTAACAAATACGGCATTCAGGACAGTTCCATTGACTGTTTCTGATAGTTACCAAAGGAACATTTTACCAACCCCATAATGATATCAAGTATGACCTAGAAATCTTGCAACATCCTACAGGCATTAATTCCCTTCTTATAGGACAAGCCTCTCTCTTTGGGAGTTGGATTTTCCTGGTTCTTGTAGATTAGAATTGCAAAAGACCCTGGTAAATGATGCTGGACATGAGCAACTGTGGAACTGAAAATGATCAGATTCATGGCAGTGAAATGTAGAAGGATCAACAAAGCAATCAGGCTCAGCAGGAGAAAATGAAGCCAAGGCCTTGATAGGACTGCAGTTGGGTGACAGACTGGAAGAAAATAAGAGAGTAGTCTCCATTGTTTCAGCATTCATTGGTGTAGTTTTATCTCCTGGCAACTTAAGCTGTCACTGAAGAGGAAGTCAAAATCTAGATCCAAATCAGTATCAGAAAATGGAGAAAATATCTGAGCATCTAATTAAATTCTCCCATAAAAGGGGAAAGAAATGGTATCCAACAAATAGAGAATTTTATATTTCTTTTTTTAATGTTTTTGACTATTTAAATTTTTTTTCACCTTTTATTTTCAGGTAAAAATTAAGATATACTGGTTTTCCTAGAGATCAGGTTCATTAATGGTAGGGAGATGGATCTCATTAATCAAAGGAGTTGTACTATAGTGTGTTCTATAGCAGGATATAGCTACTATATAGTGTTCTATAGCAGGATCACAGTGCTATCCTAAGCATTAATCACCTTCCTTTACTAAAAGGTTCAGTAAGGGAAAGAATTTAGACCCAAGCTCTCTATTTTAATAAAATAATTAATACAGATGGGTAAATTCATTTGGCAAAAAGGAACTTTTCCATGTTGCCTTCAAACTCAAAGATATAGTTTTGTTTGGGAAAGACTTTTTAGATGTTTATCTTAGTGTAAAGGTAAAAGAATTTTATGAAGTACTGGGGTTTGACATTGAAGAAGACAATAAATCAGGACTTTAATGCATGTCTAGCCTTATGAAAACATCAATAAAGTTCTAAAAAGTAAACTTGGAGCACTGCCTAAGAGAGAGATTATAAAGTTTAATCAATAAAATCACACTGGAAAGTTGGTGGAGTGTTTTCTTTAATGAAAACTATTTGATCACGATAATAATTGACATTCATATAGTATACTTGAAAGTCTATAGATTACTCTTATAAACATCACCCTATTTAAGCCTCACTACAGTTGTATTAGGCAAGCACTTTTGTTATCCCTATTTTGCAGATGAAACATCTGAGGTAGATTGAGGCTAAACGACATGCCCCTGTTCTGATATATGTCCAAAGTAATATTTGAATGCAGATCCTTTCTGAATCTGAGCCCAGTGGTATTCATAGTATATCTTGGTGCCTCTCACTAAACATAACTTGTTATCCTGCAAAGTGTATATTGTTGTCACTTTTCATGACAATGGTGGCTACTAAGATCTAAACCCTAAGTCCACCATACAAGCCACACTTAACAGATGAGACCTACAAATGGATAGAGAAGTCAGGATCAAGTCTAGAAAGGCTGTTGTCTCAGTTTTATAACTCTGTCTTGGAATATCCTTGAGCAAAACATAGCACAACATCACATCTCCAACATTTTAACTGAATTATCCTGTTATGACCAACAACTCCATGACAAGAGGGGAAAAAATCCAGTTGTAGTTTCATTTTTGCAACCTTCATTTTTTGTCACTAAGGTTCATTCATTAGCTTGATCATGAATCTTGAAATGGAACTCTATATGATAAAATTGAAACAAAACACACAAAAATCATAATTGTAATGTGAAATGTCCACAAGACAGAGAAGTCAGGGAAATAATCAGACTGAGCCCTCCAAACATGTTGATGAAATTGCAAGTCATGGGTGCGCTCAGGAAACTGAGGAAGGGTTCCTAATGAAATATGGACCTGAAACTTAAAAGACAACTCTATGGTACCACCTCTCAGAATGTGAACAAACTCAATGTCATATCTAATAATTGGGTTTCAGGTCTGAGGGAAGCCTGCTGAGGACTAGTTCACTGAGAATCAACCACTCCCCTCTGTGATCTATAAAAGTGAGTTGGTGGTTATGCTGTTCATTATTTCCCCTTTTTGTTTTCCATCTGTCCTTTCTTCTATAATGCTATGAGAGACAACATGATATAACAGAGAACTAAACTTGAAGTCAGGAAGATAAGAGTTCAGATCCTATCTTTGGCATATGCTGACCAGGTGACTGACACATTTCTTAATACCACAGGGCTTAGAGCAGTTACCAAAGACTACAAATTGCAGAGAAATTGCCAAACCGAGTGCCTAGAGGTAGTGCCCTCACCTAGTTCTTTATATCAGTGAAATCACAGGTCTAGTCCTTATTCTAAAGTGTCAAGTAATAGAAACTTGCAGTTAGAAGGGGCTTCATCTCGTCTAAACTTCACCACAGTTTCTCTACCTGTGATGGAAAAGTTCAACTGGAGGAAGCCAATTCATTTTTGAATAGTTTTAATAACTGCTTAATAGCATGCCTCCTTTCAGCTTCTACCTAGTGCTTGGTAGCTATACAGACTAAGTTAAAACCCTTTCACATGACAACCCTCCAAGTACTTTAATCCAGCCATCACATCTTTCCTAAGCCCAAAGAATCTTCAGACTGAGCATCTCTAGTTCAGTAGAAAATTTGGCTAACTACAAATTTTTGCCTCTAAAATTTAGTCAGACATTATAGTCACATAGATTTAGAATATCCCTTCAACAACCTATACACAAAAGCAATTGATTAAAGAATGACTTGTCCTTCCATAAACCACAAATTACTGTATAATTAAAATGAAATATGTCATTCGGGCACCTGGTATGTTGGAATCAGAATATACTCCTAAAAGTATGCTTATGTACTGCAGAAACACAAAACACCAATGTCTTACTTCATAAAGAAATTCAGGTTAACAAGAACCACTAGTCTCATGGAACCATAAACAAGAATCAAAGCTAACATGTTGTAGGCATGGCTGATCCCCTCTTTATTATATCTGGAGAAAAGTTTGAACTTATCAGTTAGAAGTTATTTCTTTCATTCTTTCTGATGATTCAAAAGGTTAAGATGCTCTCGAATTTTATTAGGTATTCTCTGCTGTTTGTTAAAGCAGAGAATTATATCACTACTGTTGATAAATAATTAGGGTTCCAAGAACAAGGCAGAAATAATTTAAAACAAAACAAAGAATGATCCTATCTACACTACTATTGGTGGAGTGCCTTAGTAGTAAATTTACTCTTTACTGAGAAAATAGCCATTTATAGATAATTAATTTCTTTAAATCAAAAGGTTCATATTAATAGAACCTCATATCAACAAGGTTTGATATCATCATGAAAATATTTCCCTTCTCCCAGGTTCTGCTTATGGGAAGAAAATGGAGAAGACAATCCCTATCTCACTTTCTTAGTCTGGGCTCTATCAATGAATTTTCTTCTTTCTAATAGCCATGATTAACCTCCTTCTCCCTTCATTACCACTATAGCGACCCACATTCCTAGTATTGAATACGAGTCTCAGCTTAGTCCTGTTTCAGATACTAGACTGAGATCTATCTAACAGTCAAGGTCCTCTGCTGGTGAATCTGATAAACCATTAGTGCCCATAACTTTCTCTCTTTGCTTGATTTTACACACAGAATTCCAGTTTCCCAATAAAACCCTGTTTCCCTGGATCCATTAACAAGAGACTCTTATCTTGAGCTAACAACCTTGGAATAAGTATATATTAGTCACACAAGGGAAAGCAAAAGGTGAGATTATCAACAGCTACAAATAATGGACCAATGTGGTCCTAAAGTGTTCCCATAACACAACTCTACCAAAGAAGCCCAAGATGCTTTCAACATCCCAATTATATTAATTATTTCCTATGACACTTTGGGCAAGACATTTAATCTCTCTGAGCCTCAGTTTCTTATCTGTAAAATAGAATCTCTAAGGTTCTTTCCACTTCCAAGTGTATGACCCTATAAACTACTGGAAGAACCAGCACACTTGAGTGTTCATAGATATGCAGACAATAATTGACCTTTTGGCCACTTTCCCCTTGGAGGCTATACTTTCTTATAGCACTAATCATTATGAGGTAGGCAGGTGTTCTTCCCCTGTGCCTCATTACTAGGAACAGCAGCCTTAGTTAGAGACATAAAGCTGTTGGTTCACCTGCAGCTTCTGCTGCATTTATAAAATACTATTTTTGTTCTTGGCTAGCTAATTGTTAGCATTCCAATGGCAGGTATGAATCTATTGACCCATACTTGCACCCATGCATTTTGTCTGTGCTGTATTAGCATTTAAGGTTCAAATCAATTCACCAAACATTTATTAAGTAACATTTATTGTGTTCCAGTCCTTGTTCCAGATCCTGGAAATATGCAAAAAAAATCAAAATTGTACCTAGGCTAAAAGAAATTATATTCTATTGAGCCTCTCTGCAGTTACAATGAGAATTGGGAGGAACAGAGAAACAAGCAGTCAGAGAAGCAAATAAAAAATATAAAGCATTCCAAAAATTTTAACATAGTTCTAAATTATTAAAATGTTTAGAACTGCACTAAAATTTTGGCACACCCTGTTTAAAACATAAATACAAAATGTGGAAGGGACCAAAGCCAAGAGTACTAATAATTAAAAGAAACTGGAAAGGCTTCTTATAGGAGGTGACATTTGAACTGATCCTTAAAGGGAAAGAGCAATTTCTAGAGTAAGGAGGAAGAATATACCAGCAATAGGATAATGTATACAAAATATTTGAGCTGAGAGATACAGTACACCAGTTTGGTTAGAATAC
This sequence comes from Gracilinanus agilis, assembly GCF_016433145.1. Taxonomy (NCBI): domain Eukaryota; kingdom Metazoa; phylum Chordata; class Mammalia; order Didelphimorphia; family Didelphidae; genus Gracilinanus; species Gracilinanus agilis. The sequence continues at coordinate 158,960,348 of NC_058130.1, forward strand.
GGAGTATATACTATATTGAGGGGAAGGAGAGGAAGAGAGAAATTAGTCTGAAAATGTACTGAAACTTAATAATCTTAAAACAATTTTATAAACCATGGCTTCCCCCTATATTCAATTTTTCTTCTGTTGGTTCTATATTAAGACCCCCCTGATATATGGTCATGATTAAACATGCCTGTTTAAAGCATATAGTCCATGGAAGACCCAAACATGAGGCTTCACAGTTATCAGTTCCATGAACAGAACTTATACAGGTTATAAATTTCATAATAACCACAAGATTCTGAGGTTTCTGTGGAATTTATGGATTTCACCAACAAAATAGAAAAGTTGGACTTCATGAGAGCTTGGAGGTTTATCCAGGCTCAGTTATTTGTGCCACTGTTAGAAGAGATTGTAACATTCACGAGCACCTCTAATGAAACATAGTTCTTTTTAAAATTTCAAATGAAATGGATGCAGACTTTTTGAGATATATGACCTAACATGCATTTTATTCAAATATTTTTTTCTTTTTAAAACACCAGAAATTATTAATTTAAATTCAGTTCTAAGAGAATTAGGGCAAAAAATGGATCATTTCTTAGAAATAAGATCACTCAAGAATCTGTAATTCCCTAAGTGTATTTACTCCCTCCATCTCGATAGATTAAAACCCTTCTACAACTTAGTAGATGATTCCCCAAAGTTGTTTTGGCAAAAAAAAAATTCATCACCATGCAGCCAATTTGGCAATGAGCTTCTTTGATCTTAATTAAGCTGATCTTCTGCCACTGGACCAAAACTTCCAGCTATGAAGAATCTGCTATAGTTTTATACTCTGCTGGCATGACCTTTGAAATCTCACAACCAGTTCTATGCCAAAATAAAAATAAATGCAACCTATCCACCTCTTTTGTTTTCCTCTCTCATCAATTTATTATATACAATCAGTCCATTCATTCATTCATTTACAAGCATTTATTAAACACCAAAATGCCAATCCTTATGCTCTAGATATAGGACAAATGAAATAGCCCCTTCCCTCAAGGTATTTATTTTCTTTCAAAGACACACATATATATAAGCAAAAATAAAATATATGTTAAGCAAATAAAGATTAATTTCCATGGAGTACTAACAGCTGGAGAGAATAATCAATGAACATTTAATAAGCACCTACTATGTTGAAAATAGAAAAAGAGGCAAAAGACAGTCCATGCCCTCAAAGAATCTTCAAAAAGTGGAAAAGCCCTGGAATGAAGAGGGGTTGGGAAAAACTTCCAATAAAAATGGTATTTTAATTGGGACTTAAAGGAAGCCAGGGAGGTCAGTAGGCAATCTGAAGGAATGGAGGGTATTTTAAGAATGGGAGATAGCCAGAAAAAAGTACCCAGAGCTAAAATTTGGAAGGTCTTGTTCATAGAACAGCCAGAAGACCAGTGTCACTGGCCCAAAGGATATGAAACAAGAAAAAAAGATGTAAGAAGACTAGAAAGGTAGGAGGGGGCTGATTTATGAAGGTCTTTGAGTCCCAAACAATATACTTGATGCTGGAGTCAATAGAGAGCCACTGGAATTTGATTAGGGGAGTTACATGCTTACACTGAACAGATCCAATAAGATTCAGATATAGGAAAAACTTTGTGCCTTGGCAATACTAGAACTGACCATTGAAGGAAGTGAGTTATTCTAAGAGACAAAGATGAGGATGGATATATTTCTGGCATGGGGGACAGTGTGTATAAATACACAGAGATGAGTAAATTATACAGTTAAAGAACAGTGAGATGGTCAGTTTGAATATATCATTGAGTATAAGATCATTATAGTACCATTGAGAAAAAAAACATATAGTATAAGAACATATAATAAATATTTGTTGCATTTTTATTTTAGTTTATCTTCCGTGTAAGGCTACATGACCAATGGATAGAAAGAAAGAATTGGAGGTCCAGCATATTGAGGTTTGAATTCAGGTTTAATAGTATGTTTAAAGAATAATTTTAAAAGGAAAGAGAAAATTCCCCTCCCCCCCCCGCCCAGTGTCTTTCAGTAACTTTGGAAGAAAAATAGTTTTGTTTCATTTTGACTACATTTACAATTTACATAGTTACTGCTATTAGTAATGTAATCTATTAATGTACATAGATTAAGCATTAATGCTCACTACCCAGCATGACTAAGCAACAAGATAAAACTAATTTTATATCATTTATGTTTTTTGCATATTTTAAAAATAAAACAAAAATCTTCAACAAAATAATTTTAAATAAAAAATGAACATTATATGGAATAAATAACATAAGAAAATACTATTAAAGATTAACATTTAAAGAAATAACATGACAGGCATGGCTTGTTTGCTAATAAATTGTGAAAACAAATCATTTCAGTTAGGACTTGAAGAAACTGAGACATAGTTGGGCTGGAAACATAAGAAATACATTGGCATAGTTTATTCATTTAAAGAGTTTGTTGCTACCAAACAGCCAATAAGAAGAATCATGGAATATTAAAGCTGGAAAGATTTTGGAGATTACATAATCAATTCTGCTCATTTTGATTTATTTAATCTTAACACATTGCGTACATAACAAAAGAACAGAATTGTAGATGAAACTGAATCTCTATTATGTACAACTTGCTTTTCTTTTTAAATATATATTAAACTCAAAAATGTAACATTTCATAATATTCAGACCATGTCTAACCAACTCTAGTCTTACTTCTGTTCTCTTCTATATATTTTTAAATGATGCTTCATTATTTTTCCTTTTTTTTCTTTCCCAAGTTAATCCCACTCTCTAAACCCCCTTTCCATTGCAAAAGGGGGGAAAAGGCCTATGTATCAAAATACAAGGCAAGAAAAGCAAATTCCAACACCAACTATGTCAAAGCATTCTGTATTCTGCACCTCTATCATCTCCCTGTCAGAAGGTAGTAATGTTCATCAGTAATCTTCTGGAATCATGATTAGTCATTGAACTCTTCAGAGATCTTAAGTGTTTCAAAGTTGTCTGTTTTTGGAATACAGTGATTATTTTCCAAATTACACTGTTTGTTCTGTTTACTCTGTATAAGTCTGTACAAGCCTTCCCACAATCTTCTCATTTTAAAAATGAGGAAATTGAGGCTCAGGATCCAATTGTCTAGACCAATAACATATAGCAAATAACTGGCAGAATCATGTCTCAAACCGAAGTCTCCTGATTCCATGTCCAATGCTCTTTCCATTTACACCACAGACCAGTGCTATGGGGCCATTCTGGTGCCCTTAGCACTACTGCTGAGAAGTAGTAGTAGTGAGCCTTCTTGTATATGACAAATAGTGACTGAAGAATGAGCTCAGCCTTGGTGCCAAGATAAGGAAATGTTGTCAGAGCATTGAGATGAAGTAAATAGATATGTAAAATAATGGGTCCCTCAATGTGATAAAAGAATGTGGAGGAGTGAAAGGAGTGTCCTTTGAGGAAAGATCAGGAAGGCTTGTGATTACATAGCCTGTATTTTGGCCTTGGGTTTCCTCCTCAGAACGCTTATCATGCCCTGTGGGTGGCAGACACAGTGTTAGTGTCCATCTAGGTTTTTCTTATGATGCTACTAAATCTACAGGCACTCACAGCAAATACCATTAATAGGCACAAGCAATGATGGTGCTGCAACATTATATCTAGCCTAAGAGTATGTATTAGAACTCATTTCAACTCAATTCAATTCAATAAGCATTTCTTAAGAAATTAATATGTGTTGGGCACTAGGTGACCTTAAGAAATTTTAAGGATGAGGCCAGAACTAACAAGTGAAAAGCTCAGGAAAGACCTCTTGAGGGAGCCAGGGTTTTCAAGAAGAAAAGGGGAGTATTTTCATTCAGGCAAAGAAGATACCCTGTACAAAGGCTGCCCGGTTTGTCAGGGAACATAGACAGTAGGAGGGGTAGTAACATGGAGGGGACAGATAGATTGAAGTCAGCTGTGAGTAACAAATGAAGGAGCTGATATTTTATCCTTGAACAAAAGGTCAGACCTGTTCTTGCCCCTAGAGGACAGTAGTGAAAGGTAAGAACCAATGGCAGGACTATCCAAGAACCATCAAATTCTGACCACCATCAGAACTCAACTGTTCTTCTCCTGTTATCTGATCAAGAATATACCTTTGTCCTTACTCTTCTAGGCTTTGATCCTTTACTCATATATTTCAAATACCTTGATCAAGGTTTACTCCACCTCAAAACCTTTGATCAAGTTCCTTATCAAAAAGGGTTAAGAAAACTTAGAGCATAAAGGGAGACATGATCACATAGCAGGAGGGTGTTAGCAACTGAACCTAGCTGTGATGGTTAGGAGCTACAATTCAAGGAGATGCTTTATGAATGCTATTTTTTCAAGAGCGCCTCAGGGGTAAGCACTCTTCAAATATTCTCCCTGCAGGGCCTGGCAGTACCAGATCTTAAACTGTACCACAAAGCTGTAATCCTCAAAACAATTTGGTACTGGCTAAGAAAGAGAAGGGTGGATCAATGGAATAGACTGGGCATAAATGACCTCAGCAATGTAGTGTTTGAAAAACCAAAGATCCCAGTTTTGAAGATAAGAACTTACTATTTAACAAAAACTGCTTGGAAAATTGGAAAACAGTATGGCAAAAAATTAGGTGTATATCTCACACCCTATACCAGGATAAGGTCAAAATGAGTACTTGATAAGGAATGATATCATAAGTAAATTAGGGGAACATAGAATAGTTTACTTGTTAGATCTATGGAAAATGGAAGAATTTATGATCAAAGAAGATATAGAGAACATTACAAGATGTAAAATTAATAATTATGATTACATTAAATTAAAAAGGTTAAAAGGTTTTGTACAAACAAAAACCAATGCAACTGTGATTAGAAGGGAAGGAACTGGGAAAAAATTTATGACAAATTTCTCTGATAAAAATCTCATTTCTCAAATATATAAAGCATTATGCCAAAATTTTAAGAATCCAAGTCATTCCCCAATAGATAAAATGATCAAAGGATATGAATAGGCAGTTTTCAGCTGAAGAAATCAATAATCATGTGAAATAATGTTCTAAATCCCTCTTGTTTAAAGAAATGCAAATTAAAACAACTTTGAGGTACTACCTCACACATATCAGATTGGTCAATAACAAATGCTGGGGAGAATGTGGCAAAATTGAGACACTAAAGCATTGCTGGTGGAGTTGTGAATTTATTCAACCATTTTGAAAAATAATTTGGAATTATGCCCAAAGGGTTATAAAAGAATGCATATACCTTTTGATCCAGTAATACCATTACTGTTTCTGTATCCCAAGGAGATTTTTTAAAATGGCGAAGGACCTGTTTATTCAAAAATATTTATAGATATGTTTTTGTGGTGATAAAGAACTGGAAACTAAATGGTTATTACTCAATTGAGGAATAGCTGAAAAAATTGTGGTATACAATGGTGGCATACTATTGTGCTATAAGGAATGATGAACAGGATGATTTCAGAAAGAACTGGAAAGACCTATGTGAACTGACACAAAGTGAAATAAGCAAAACCAGGCGAATATTATACACAGTAAGTGCAATATTGGGGAAATATCAAATATAATAGACTTTGCTACTGACAGCAATACAATGAGATAGGATAATTCTAAGGAACTTATGAAAAGAATGCTACCCACCTCTAGAGAAAGAACTGTTGATGTTGAAATGCAGAGGAAAACATATGATTTATCAATTGGGTATATGACTTGGGGTTTTGGATTTATAAGATTATTCACTTATAAAAATGAATAATATGGAAATATGTTTGCTTGATAATACAAGTATAACCCAGGAGTTATATCATGTCAAGGAGTGGGAGGGAAAAAAGGAGGGAAACAACATGAACCATATGACTTCAGAAAACTTATATGGAAATTTGTTATTAAAATAAAATAAAGATAAAAAAAATTTAATATCCCCCCCTTCCAGGGACAGTTGAGAATCCATGAGTACAGGAATAATTGAAGAGAGAGAATAAGTAACAGAAAAAGCTGTATAGGAAAGATGTAACAATACTACACAAAGGGCTGTCAAGGCATTCCCACAAAGCTGGTGATATAATGCAGAGGTCTGTCTGTGATAGGGCAGGGACTAGTTAACTGGTGAGTGAAAGAAAACAGGGTATAAGAGAGAAGAAAATGTAGAATGATTATTTGGGGCACTTAGAAGGGAGGTGATGGCAGTATGCATAAGGAGAGAAGGACATGAGATTATATGTGCTAATTGTTCTAATATCCAGACACTAGATCTCCCTGAGTATTCACTTTTAGCAGAAAATTCTGTTTCATCAAAGGTAGTCCCATCCCTGTTATCTTTAGGGTTCTTCTAATTTTATCCATTGACCACATCCATTGACATAAAAGGGATGAACATTTGAGACATTGGATTTCTGATACCTATTCCCAGTTAGGAGAGGATATTCTGGTCATCTGATTTCTTTGATATTAATCTGTTTACATCATTCCTTCTCTCCAACTCTAAAATTTAGCTTACTATGCTTTTCAACTTAGGGTTCTTCATATTTCCTAATAGCATTCATTAGCATTAAATAACTATTCTCAAGTCTACAATTTGGCTTTTGATCAAAATTGAAATTACTTTTCAGAAGATTTGCCCTTTTTTTCTTCCTGCTGAACACTAATAAATTTCTAAAGTTTTTCATAGCAGTTTCTTCAATATCAATCAATGTTCATTGAAGTTTTATTGACACCGTTTAAAACAGTCTCAGATTATGGTTCCTGCCCTGGAAAATCATAGAACATTCAAAGTTGAAAGATATTCTTAAATATCCTCTAGAGCAGGGATTCTAAAACTGCAGTCTATGAATTTGTTTTTATAATATTTCAATAACTACATTTCAATATATTAGGATTCTTTGACAATTCTATTTGTTTAATTTTATATTTTAGGAACATTATTATGAGGAGTTCTTAGGTTTTAATAGACTGCCAAAAAGATCTATAGCCAAAAAAAAAAAAGGAAAAATCTTTGATCTACTCTTATTCCTTCATTTTTCAGATGAAATCTCAGAGATGTAAAGTAATATATGCTAAGTCAAACAGAGAAGTTGAATCTAGGTCTTCTGACTTGAATGAAAGAAGGAAACAAGCACTGATTAAGGATCTACTATGTGCCAAGCACTGAACTAAGCACTTTACAAATATGTCATTTGATTCTCCCAACAACTTATAGGTTGTTGTAGCAATTAAACTATGTAGGTGCTATAATTTCCCCCATTTTATAGATGAGGAAAATGGGACAAACAAAAGTTAAGTGACTTGACCAGGGTCACACAACTAGTAAGTCTCTGAAGCCAGAGTTGAATTCAGATCTTCCTAACTCCATGTTGGGTGTTCTATCCATTCTGCCACTTGAACTTGAGCAATTTCTCAAATAGCTCTTCCCAATATACCACACTATTCTTACATTCTGGGGAGATGAGATGTACCAAGAGAGGAAAGGCATTCTCTTTCAAATCCTTTTCTTTATTTTCTTCTTACTTTGTTTTCCACGGTTGGGGAGGAGGGTAAGGAAATCTTGACCTAAATTTTCAAGTAACAAATTTCTTCAGTGTTGTCTAGTGATGGAACTTGTTTATAAGGTGTTTTATAAATTATTACAGTAGGGTCTCATTTTACATGACCATTACGTTCCAAGTCCCTTTTTAAGTTGAAAATGGAGCACAATATTTAGTTAGTACTTCTTACAGAACATACCTGGATACTTTATGACTTCTCAGACTTGTTAAAACTACCAGGATCACTGCTCTTGTAGTTGGGGGTCATTATTAATAACTGAATAGCTTTAATGAAACAAAGAGAAGGAGAACAGATGATATTTCTTACAACTGAGAACTTTGGAGAAAGATTGATAAAGGAGCTAATATTTGAGACAAAACAGTGTAATGACACATCTCACACTAATGTTTCTACGAGCTAGAATGAGCATGATTGGGCAAACTGCTATGAGACTATACACCACTTGGGAAATGGCTCAGACTTAGCAAGTAATTTAAAATTTTCAATTTATATAAATTTTATGCCCTTATTTTTATTCGATTGTCAATTGCATATACTTGAATTCATGTGAGTTGAGATCATGTATAACAAAGTCCTACTCTATATAAGACAGGAAGTAAAGGTATTTTTTTTTTTTTTTTTTTTTTTTTTTTTTAAACCCTTACCTTCCGTCTTGGAGTCAGTACTGTGTATTGGCTCCAGGGCAGAAGAGTGGTAAGGGTAGGCAATGGGGGTCAAGTGACTTGCCCAGGGTCACACAGCTGGGAAGTGGCTGAGGCCGGATTTGAACCTAGGACCTCCCGTCTCTAGGCTTGGCTCTCAATCCACTGAGCTACCCAGCTGCCCCCAGTAAAGGTATTTTTATGCCTATTTAGAATGGGAGAAACTGAGGATTAGAGAATTTAAATAACTTAAAGTAGGTAGTAAAAATTAAAGTCTGGACCAGAAGCCAGATTCTTTGACTCTATCATTTTCTGAGCCAAGAGTTTTGAATGGTATGTCAGACAGGTCTATTGGATAGGAAGACTTTTTCTCACTGGATTTCTTCATGAGATTAAGTTTATTATTATAATTTTATAAGTAATTTGATAATAGCAATTAATCACCCACATGTTTATATCATTTCTTTTTTTAACCACATTATTATTTCAGTGGTCTTGAGAACTTCCCCATGAAGAAAGTCCTCTTTACCAATGTAAAGCCTTAAAATTCTTCAGCTTAAAGTTTTAGAGAGTTGCTGAGGCCCTGAGAAGTTATGTGATTTATGATCCATGGTCCTCCAGCCAATATATAGCAGAGAGGAGATTAGAACTCAGCTAGCAGTCACTTTTGTTGCTGTTTTTTGAACTTCTAAGCTTATGTTATTCCCACTCTAATATGCTGCTTCTGAAAAAGATGTCTCAAAAATTTCATAGAAAAGATGCCACTGGGGAGTTGAGGGCTGGTCCCTAAACTGTATGGGTGCATTTGAGTGAAAAAGTGACTTGGTTACCATAATACCACCATAAAAGAGTGATGACATGATAATATCTTGTCTAAAAATTAATTGAGAGGTCTTATGCTTCTTTCTCTGGTAGTCTTACCCAGACCTTGTGCACGATCTTCCCTTCTTCCTTGCATCTATTTCTCCTGTGTCCAGTTCAAAAATCCCTGTCTGGCTCCTCTTAATATCTTTGACTTCCAAAAGTTAGTTTGCTCCTTTGGATTTTTGCTTGGACTGAGGACTTTCATATTATCTCTAACCTCTGCTATCTTTCTCTATCTCTGGGTCTGTTAATATATACTAAACTCTAATAAATGTCTACCCACCTGCCTGATATTTGGGTTCTTCACCTGGAAATTGACATTTTCTACTAATGTAGCTTATGACCTCAGTTCTTTTTGCTTTTTTGTGTTGGAACTTTGGGTATAATAATAATCATTCCATATTATATTATATCACATCATATCATATCATATTATATCATATATCGCATCATATCATATAATATCATATCATATTATATCATATTATATTATATTATATTATATTATATTATATTATATTATATTATATTATGTTATGTTATGTTATGTTATGTTGTTATGTTATGCTATAGCTTATCTCATATTATGTTATATTACAAAATACATTTATTTTTTGTTCTTTATTTAAATGTTATCCTCCATCTTAGAACCAATACTCAGTATTGGTTCTAAGGCAGAAGGGCAATAAGGGCCAGGCAATTGGTATTAAGTGATTTGCCCAGAGTCCCACAGCTAGGAAGTATCTGAGGCCAGATTTGAACCCAGGACCTGGCTATCACTCCACTGAGTCACCTAGCTGCCCCTATTTTATGATTCTTAATACTTTTCTAACAACAGCCCTGTGTTGTATATGATAGAAGTACATCATTAGCCTTATTTTATAGATGAGCAAACTGAGGTTTAAAGAAGTTAAATGAATTATCGACAATCACATGGCTAACACAGTTTTGCTACATTGGATAAAGTGTTAGATTTGGAGTGAAGGAATCTGTTTGAATTCCATCTCTGCCAGTTACTAACAGTGCGACTTTGATAGGGGTCACAACCACCCTTGGCTTGTTTCCTCATCTGTCATAATAGAGGTTTTCTCTCTCTAAATCTGTGATCTTCCGAACCTATATCTTCTAGCCACAAATGAAATTTCTACCAAGCTAACTCTATGCCTGGGTCGTATCAGGTCCAGAAATTTCACATCTACCACATTTTTGCCTGGAACCATCCCAAACATCTTCATCACCACCTAGCCCCTAAAAGGACTGCCTAGTTCTTAATTTCATTTCTTCTTTTTTTTTCTTCAGCAATTTCTAATTTTTTTTTTAATTTTTTTCCTATACTTACATGATTCATGTTCTTTTTCTCTCTCCTCCCAACCCCCAACCCCCAGTAGCCAAAGCTCATTTCCACTGGTTTCTTCATGTGTCATCCATCAAGAGCTATTTCCATATTATTGATAATTGTTCTAGGGTGGTCATCTTAAATTCATTTCTATTGAAATAGTTGTGGGAAGGGTTGTTTTTTCATAGCTCCACTATTTTTTCTGTCACTATTCTTGCCTCAACCCATCCCAAAAGGAAATCAAATCCTTACAATCAAGGGAAGACTATAAGTGGATAAAAGAAAGGACAACTGAGATTCATTGCTGACTTTCAAGTTCAAAGTAAAAGGTCACTTTTTTCCTAATAGCAGAACAAGACAACACTTCTCAAAATGATAGAAAGAAGATTTTTTATAGCTCATATCTTTTGTAGAAATGGTACAACGTGTAGGCACAGGGGCAAACAACTTGAGAAAAACTTATTATTGGTCATTTATGTTACTACTTTTGCTAATAGTACATAATTAATCAACAAGTATTTACTATGTTCCAGGCCCAGTGCTGTGTGCTGGGGATACAAATGAAAGGAATAAAACAATAATTAATAACAATTGTTGCTAGGAAAATGGAGGGCAACATAAGTGATAATGATTAGTTATGATATTAAAATTAATCCAATAACATAAGATACTAATGAAATATCAGATATTATAAATAATTGTTATTAATTATAAAATGTAAATGAATCCATTATGATTCTTGGTAATGAGTTCTATACCTGTATATTTTCCTTCTATACCTACTGTTTCACCAACTTAGCCCAGTCCTGTGGAAGAGCTTGCTTTTGTAATGGAAATCAGCTTCTGTTTTACATCTTCTACTCTTAGAAAGTTGCCTAGAGCCCTAAGACTGCATATGTTAAAAGTAGAACTGAAACATCTGCCTTACTGACCTCAAAACCAGTTTTTTGAACCACATCTCAGTTATAACAATTTACAGATTACAAAGCAAAGGTACTCTAGAAATATAAAATGTTATTATTAATTGTTATTAATTATAAAATTAAAATGAATCAATTAAAATTCTTCATAATGATTATGCTTATATGAGAATCTTTTTTCACTGTGCCTATGATTTCACAAATTTTGGGAGCACCTCGACAGTATAATACTTTTATCCCCATAATCAATCTTTGAATTAGGAAAGGCAAATAATATTATCACTATTTTGTAAATGGGGAAAGTAAGGTTCAGAGAAGTGTAATTTTCCCAAAGTCATATGGTTTACAAATGGCAGAACTGGGACTAAGAATCTTCTGAATATAAAGTCCATTGATCTCTCCATTACGCCGAGAATGAATAAATATCCTTTCTCTGGAAATAGTCATGTGAGTTTCAGCCCCACCAAAGAGAAAATTGATCATCTATGGAATATAAAAGATGCTAAAGAATCCTTCCTATTTAAGAGCCAAATGACACACTGTCTGGGCAATTATTTTTTTCCAGTTTTTTTCAAATACTGATAGGACAGAGGGCAAGAAAAAATATTCTAGTGTTCAAGCTTCAAAAAACTCGCAGCAAATGATAGAAACAGAGATCAAATGTTTCTCTCCTGGGGAGGAATTAATAGCTATCATTTTACCTCCCACTGAAGTTGATACCATCCTGAAATTGAATATTATTGACGTGGTTATGCAATCTAGGCACGCACATAAAACTCTAATGCATATTTCTTAAACACATCTCTGTCCCGTAGAGCAAAATTAGTCTCTTCAGCACTCCTTTTTTTTTTTTTAAATACGTGATATTCTGCTTGCTAGAATTATTTGGGAGAAATTGTGATTCAATTCTCCAACTGCCTGCCTCAATCAAAGAGAGACTCGTGAAAAATCATCCAAGAAGACCTTATTCTACAAAGCCAATTTTACATCTGATTCAAATTTTGATTCTGAACTTCAGAGCTTGCATATAACCTCAGGGTTTTGACTGGCATGTATTACATAGAGAGAGGCCTCTGATAATTCTCTGCAATTATTTTTTTGTTGAATTAGCAGAACTGCAGTCAGGCCTGACCTTACAAGAATACAGAGTAGGTAACTGTCAAATGGTTTGATTTTTAGGGCCACCAGGAAGGTATCCTTGCCCTCAGATATTGCATAAGATCTTAAAATTAGAAGAGATCCTAGAAATCCCTAATCCAAACCCCTTATTTTACAGTTTAAAAAAATGAGAGAAGTTACAAGGCCACTCAACTAGTTAGTGGACTAGCTAAGACCAGAGACCTGTTCTCCTGACAACCATTCCAGGGATCTTGCCTCTAAACGAATGTTCTAATCTGGTCTCAGACACTTCCTAACTGTGTGACCCTGGACAAGTCACTTAATCCCCATTGCCTAGTCCTTACCATCTTCTGCCTTGGAACCAATACACAGTATTAATTCTAAGATGGAAGGTAAGGGTTAAAAAAAATAAACCAATGTACTATATCACTATACCTCCCTTCATAAAAATTATTTAGCTGATGCCTGAAAATTGGGAATTCAGTAAATGGTGTTGTCCCAATTTAATTAATTTAATTAAAATATCCCAATCATCCCTGGAAGGATCACATTGACCCTTCAGGAGTGAATATTACTCAGAAAACTACTCCAGTATTTTTGCCAAGAATCCCAAATGGGATCACAGAAAGTCAGACGCAATTGAAAGTTATTGAACAACAACAACAATTTGGATAAGGGGTCCATATACATCACCAGACCTTCCATAGGGATTAGTGACACAAAAAAGTCAGTCATTAAATATTTATTAATCACCTACTATTTGTGAAGCTCTGTACTAAGGAACAACAAAACAAGGAAAGGCAAAAAATTGTCCCAATTCTCAAGAACCTCACAGTTTAATGGGGAGACAACATGAAAACAACTAGATGCCAACAAGATATAGATATAGATAAGTGTTTGTGTTGTGTGTGTGTACTCAAATGTACACAGGATAAAATTGGAGATAATCACACAAGAAAAGCTCTAAGATTGAGGACCAAGGAATTTCTTGCAGAAGTCAGGAATTTAGCTGAGACTTCAAGAAAGCTAGGGAAGTTAGGAGGTGGAGATGAGAAAGGGGAGTATTTCAGGCATACAGGACAATTAGAGAAAATTCCTCAAGTCTGAAAATGGGTCTTGTGAGAGGAATAGAACAAGAATCCCTGTCCTAGAGTGATTTTTTTTGGTCAGGATTTTCTAATTGAATAAAGATCAAGTCTTGATAAGGAGAGAAATTTAGTAGAAAGATAGCACTGAGTAGTAGGAAGAACTTTGGACTTAAAATAAAAAGACCTAGATTTGAATCCTAGTTCTAATACTTATTAGCCACATGACTCTGAGTAAGCTGCTGACTAAACATATTGAGTCCAAGTTTCCTCATCTGTAAAATGGTGGCACTACTGATTGGACTACCCATCTCAGAGTATCCTCAAAAGAAAAGAGCTTTAAGTATTATATGAATGAGAGTAAATTTTGTTGTTAAAGAAATAGTTTCTAGAGAGACTTGTAAGGAATAGCCTGGACAACAATCAAACAGTAAAAGGGGCCCCATACAAGTAAAAGACAGGTAGAAAGATAAGATGGTATTTTCTAGATTAAAGCCTCACAATGTTGCCTATTGTAGGTCACAGTGTAGGACCTGCTGGTCCTGCCAAAGCCCCAAATTCCTGTAATTTACCAGTCATCCTTTTGGACTCCAAGTCTTTGAAGGGCTGCTTGGCCTTTTAAGCTTCCAGCTAAAATAAGAACTATTGGTATTCTGTCATAGGAAGCCTTGGAGATCTTTTGATGAGTCTGTCAGATTCTACTCCTCGGCAAATGACTCTTTACTCAATAGACTTGTCTGAAACAGGGTGGATGAAGGTCTTACCCAAGCAATAGCACCTGCTTTTCTTAACATTACTATTTGTTCAATGAGATGCTCCATGGAGTTTGCCAGAGCTCTCAAAAGGTCCTTAAAGGACAACTTTTAGGTTCATCCCCCTTCTGAAAAGTGAGTTTGAGGACTTCAAAGTAACACCTCTCTGATGTGAATAACTTCAATTTGAAAAGCACAAATGAAGTAACTATCATTTGTAAGAGTCTTTGCCAGGGAGTAGAATTACAAAGTCAAAAAGAAAACCATTCCTAAACTCAATGAACTAATATTCTACTCATCTTCTATCTTAGTGATTTTCATATGAAAAATGTTTGTGCCTAATAATTTATTTTGGTTTCCTCTTACTGATTCAGGCAAATGACTAATTCTATTAACAAATGATTCCATAGGAAGGAGTCATTGTGTCCCCAACCAATGATAAACGTTCAGACCAAAGAGGGAAAGCCACTCTGAGAAGAGAATGAATGGATGAGGAATCAGTTTTGAAAGTAGCTGGGAAACCAGATGATACCATACTTCTTTCTGTTCATTATGATCTTTTTGGTCTTATTTCATAGTTCTTTTCTTTGTATACACTCTGTCACAATTACATTGGCTTACAAGCCATTCCAAAGATCTGACATTCTATTTGCACAATCAGTTTCCCTTATCTAGAATGTATCCTGTCCTTATTCTTGTCTTACAGAATCTCTAGTTTCCTTCTCAAAGTACAATTCAAGTATCATCTTCTACATAAGGCCTTTCCTGATTTTGCCCAGTTTTTAAAAATAGTTTCTCCTTTTTCCAATTACTTGGTCTGTACTTTTTGCTTTTTATTCCTTTATCTATCTATTTACATGTTGAATCCATAACTGTAGTTCCTTATTGACAGGGACTGTTTCATTTTGTTTTCTTTTCAGTTATATTTGTGTGTGTGTGTGTGTGTGTGTGTGTGTGTGTGTGTGTGTGTGTGTGTGAAGAGAGACAGAGAGGAAAAGAGAAGAAAGGAAGGAGGGAACCAGGGAGGAAGGGAGAGAGATGCTTAGTAAATACAGATATTTAATAAATGATAAATTGAATTATTGAACTAAATTGAATTAGATTTACTTGAATAGACTTGTCCAGAAGATACATTGAAAGGATTATTATTAGTATGTTTCTCACAGTACCTTCACCATCCTGCTCTTGCTGAGCATTTGATCCAGCTCCACGTGGTCTGAAGCTCAGCCGACAGAGGGAAAGGACACCTTCTCACAAATTTCCCATTATACTTTCCATCCCTAAATTGCATGCTTAAAGCTGAATGTACCAGGGGAATGCAAATCTTTGTGACAGAGCTAGAATATCAAAGTTGGGCAGCTGTACACAATTAGAGTAAATGTGGCTACAGTTTCCATGAAAGATAATGCCCTTGATTTGTCCAACATTGCATATCATTTCTGCTTTGCATGGGGGAGTTTTTCTTTGTTTTAAAGACTTGTTTCTATAAAATAATGACCTAATCCTAGCAAATGGCCTTAAAATGCATAGTAGCATACAGAGGACTGTAGAACCTGATATTTGCTTATTAAAGAATAGCAAAGGAGGGAAGGATGATATAGTAAAAAGAAAATTAGTTTTGAAATCAGAGGAACTTGGTTCAAATCCTAACTCTGCTTCTCAAAGCTGTAACTAACAGTTGTGACTCCTCAAATACATTTTTTTAGGATGAGTTCAGTTCATCAGATATTGTACTAAGAGAGAATTATTAGAATTTAAAATACAAGTGTTCACAGTGAGGGTTTAGAGAGGGAGGGACCCTGACATATGGCTTCACTGGAGGGGTTTGGGAGAGAGAAGAAAGACCAGGAATCACTGAGGTTGTGGCTGGAGAGGTCACTGCAGGGAATGGGAACTAAGAAGGAAGCTCCTCCCATGGGACAGTTAGATTTCTAATTATTCTGTATAACTAGGAGATAAACTATAATGTTTCTATTTTTTGAGAAGTGCCACTGGTTCCTCTAAATTCTAATACCCTGGGAAAATTATAGTTTCGTTGCTTATTACCATCAGCATGATTTAGGAAAATTCAACTAACTTCTCTGGGTCTCAGCTTCTTTATCTAAAATCGAAAAAAAAATCCTGAATTTGAACCTAGAGAAAGTTCTAGGGTCCTTTCCATTTTAAATTTATTATCTTACTAGCTAATAATCCTGAAGTGTGACAATTACAAAATAAAACAGAGTAGCATGGGAAAAGGGGAGGAAATGGGATTTCATTCAAGGACTCACCTTCTGTACTCATTAATAGGGACAGAAGAGAGAAGCGGTTTTAGCTAGTGGCCAGAGGATGTCTTCCCAATTCCTAATTTCCAGAGATGTCAGGGCCACACTAAGGATTCCCATTCAAATCAAACAGAAGGGCACAGCACGGATGGAATACAAATAGAAGTGGAACAGGGTTAGCGAAGTGTGCAGTTGGCGAGATTGATGTTGATACCCTTCACTGCCAAGTGAAATGCCAATAATGCTTGTATAGCATTTTGTGAGGGCAATGGGAGTATTGATTCCTGAGCAATAATAAAGAATGAAGCCGCTCTCTCAGGTATAAAAATATTGGCAACTGTTACAAAGAATTGACTCATAGGGGCCTGAGTGCTGGCCTATCTTAATACAAATAACTCAGGCTTCAGAAGGATTTCAAGAGCAGCCAGGCATGGGTCCTCAGGCACATTCTCTGCTATTAATTTACCTGCAGCTTTCACAAGCCTCCCAGTCTATCTGCCAATTGGGCTGAGAGGGGCCAGAGCAAAGTGGATTGCTAAGGGCTCGTAGAGAGACAATATGAAAAGCCAGTGGGACCGTGAAATTTTAACATAAAAAATATTTCAACTGTTCCAGCCAGTCTTGGCCTCTTTCAGAAGATGAAGTCATGTCAATGGCATCCATTTATGACTCAGAAACATTGTGTGTGCTTTTAACATGTTTTACTCTGAAGTGTGATTTCTAAGGATAACACTTTTATGATATAGTGTATAATATTTTTAAATTTAAGTAAGGGACCAAATGTAAATACATGCCTGGCAAAGGCATGTATTTCTAATATTCAAGGATTTTATGTTTTGGGCATGAGAGTTTCAATAGGATAAGGGAAATGAAAAAAAAAACCCAAGAAAGAAAAAGCCAAAGATCTAGTCCTGACTTTGCCACTAACTAGCTGTATGACTTCAGACAAGTCCCATAGCCCTTCTTGGTTTTATTGATTAGTTTTTCCCCCTCTTCTTTCTCCTGTTTTTTTTTTTTTCCTGAAAAAAATCTTTATTCCACAGATGACTCTCTGGGAGGGCGGAAAGGAGAATACTGGGGAAATTAAGGTGAGGTTAAAACAGAAGATAACAAGAGGAAGCCCAATGTGTCATTTAAAATTATTGTAAGCCCTGGGAGACTACAACTCCCAGGGCTTCCTGCAACAACTTCCCCTGACACCTCCCACTTCCTTTGTGGGAGATGTCAGAGAAAGTATAAAAGAGAAAGTTTGCAGCTTTTTTGCTCTCTCAGCCAGGAGGCTCTTGGATCCTGAGCTGTGTCTTGGCGACTTTTCCCCCTCTATCTACCTCTTAATTTTCCCTAGACCTCCCCTTTCCTAATTTAAATAAAACCTGGCTATACTAAACCCTTCTCAGAATTGGGCTTTTATATGTATAAAATAACATTCATAGAATTACAAAATAAACCAATAAAAATGCATTTTTTAAAGAAACAAAGACATAGTAGGAAAAAAAAAACACCAAATTAGCAAATAATATACCTGGATTCTAGTCCCAGATCTGACTTTTTTTTGTTTTGTTTTTTGGGAGAGTTTGAGTTTGTTGGGAGACTTTGAATGAACCATTTTCTAAGTCTCAGCTTTCTTGCTTGTACAGTGAGTTAGTTGGTCTCATGATCTCTAATGCTTCTTCCAACTCCCAAGTTCCTTTAATTCTAGGATAATTAGATTTACATATAGAGAAGCAAAGTCTGCCTGAAAAGACTTTTTTGAGCCCCTCTCATTTTCATACTTGGCAAGGGGTTTTGCTGGAAAAAACCCCGAATATCATGATCGCAGCCCTAGAATGACTGTAGCAATTTCCTCAAAAGATTCAAAGCACCCTGAGCTCCATTATTATCTCACTGGATACATTTTGCCCAGGTGGTTTGTGAACTCCCTCCACTGATGATGGATTATAGCCTTTCATTTACTTGGAATAAGGAAGGATCTCCAAAATTGGGGCAAAAATTCTTCGCAACCTGGCCCCTTATTTTTCTAGCCATTGTACAACTGACTCCCTTTCACATATCCTACAATCCAGTGGCATGAGCTTCCTTGGTGCTTCTCACATAAGACACTCTACTGGCTAGCTCCATATCTTCTTATAGGTTGTCTCCCATGCCTGGATTACTTTCCCCCTTCATATCTATCTCCTGGCTTCCTTCAAGATTCAGATCAAATCCCATCTTCTGTAAGAAGCATTTCCTTCAGAGATTATCCCTGCATTTCACTGCAAGTATCTTGCTTATATAGTTATTTACATATTATTGCCTCCATTAGCATGCCTTTTTTGTTGTTATTTAAGCACAATCCCCGACCCATTATAAGCACTTTATAGAGCCTTGCTAACTGATTAGCTGATTCTCTTTGCTGTGGTCCTCAGATGGCAGACACTCAATTCTCTAAAGTCAGAAGACACAGATTCAAATTCTACTTGCAACTTTTATTACCTATGTGACATTGGACAAGGTGCTTTGCCAAGTTTGGCCTCAGTTTCCTCATCTGTAAAAGAAAAATGGTAGACTAGCACTAAAAAGCTCCTGATATCCTATCCAAACTTAGATCTATGATCCTATGTGCTATGGTGCTTTCCAGTTTATTATAAACTATCAAAGCTCATGTCCTACTAGCATTGCCTTCAAGAGCCCAGGATTGTCTCAATGCAGCAATGAATCATCCACTTTGGTGTAGAAATAAAGGATAAGCATGGCAGCAAAGAAAATTAAGAATGCCTTATAGACTGCAGTATTTGTTTAAGGTGCAAGGCCCTAGAGTAATAATGATGAAAATGGTAAAAATATTAAAGTGGTATTAAATATAGAGTTTATGAGAATGATAATAAAATTTCCATTTTTCAATGTTATTTTTTTCCTTATCTGTTACATTTTTAATGGCATATTTTCTAGCCACAAGTAGTAACATTTGTTCTTTTCACTCAATGACCTAGGCCTTTGCTGCATTTGGGATCAAAATCCTCTTACAAATGAAGATAAAAATGTACTCTGGAGTAAGAAGGAACTGAATTCAGAGATACTATCCTCCTACAAATTAAAAACATGGAGAAAAAACACACATGCAAATATACATACAAATACTCAACAGTAAACCCACTGTATCTCTACCACAACCAAGAAGTCTCATCTTGTTTTGTGTACCACAGATCCCTTTGGCAGTGTAATGAAGTTTATAGGGCCCTGTTCAGAATCATGTTTTTATATGTAAAATGTAAAAGAAATGGGATTACAAAGGAAACCAATTATATTGAAATATAGTATGGAAAAAAAATTAAATTCATGGACCCCAGGTTGAGAATCCTTCATCTAGGGCTTAACTTTGCACTCCGTGTAACCCTCTGAATCCTACCAAAACTTCTATGTGAGTCCTGGGGAATAATGTGACTTGACATTGAATGTCAATGACATGAATACTGTCATGCTTCTTTTTTTTTAAATAAATAGTAAAATGTTCAGACACTCACAGTAACTTCGAAGGTAGAACACACTCAAAAAAGGATAGTATATTTTTTCTATCAAATTTGCTATGATTTCTTTGATTAATGATAAAATATTTTAATTTTTTCATCTTTTACTGAAATGGATTTTTATTAACTTGGAGGGGAACTTAAAGAAGCACAGAGGCAAAAAATATAGACACCCATAACTATAGGTTTGACTTACTTCCATGAATCTGCACTTGGAGGGAGAATAAACAGGTACAAAGGAAAGAAATTTAAATTTAGAGTGATAAGACTTAGGTTTGAACCTTTCTTGGGCATATTCTACAAGATAGTGACAGAAATCACCTAGAAAAGAGAGCCAAGAATGGATGCCTTGGACATTTTGACTGTATGAGGAATATGGAGAAAATGAAGAAATCAGATAATCATAGGAGTCATGAATCAGAGAATTAGGATGAGAGTAGGCAGAATGAGATGATGTATAATGAAAAGAATAAGATAAATCCTTTTTTGCAAGAAGCATAAAAATGAAGTTTAAAAAAAAGAATAGGATTCTTTGAAGAAGAGGAGAGGAAGGTATAATCTACTTGATTTAATGAGAGAAAAAAGAGGTGAAGAATGATATAACCAGACAGAATCAGGAGAGAAAAAGGAATGAATATTCAAAATCTCGAAAGGAAAGGAGTAAAAAAATGAAAAGAAGGGATTAAGGGTGAGGAGAAGAGAGTGAGTGGAAACAGGACAGCCTTTAAAAAGATTAGCAAAAAAAAAGTATTGTGCTTATAGCAGAAGAGAAAAAAAATCAGAACTTAAGAAAACTCAATATTAGAAACACATGAAAATATAAATCTAACTTTCATAACATTAAATATGAAAGTATTAAATAATCCAAAAAAGGGAGGTGGGAAAGAGTGACAGACTGGATAAGTAAACAAAGATCTACAAACTGTTCCTTACAAGTAACACATTTTTTAAAAAGATAAATACATCAGCAAAATAAAATTGAGGGGATGGAAAAAATATACTAAGCATCAAGTGAAAACAAAAAAGAAAGAGTTATTATGCTATCTGACAAAGCAAAAACAAATATTGACAAAAATTGGGGGGCTGGATAAATGAATATGGCAAACAAATGTAACAGGAAGAGATAGTTAATATATCTATTATAGACCATAATACAATAAAATAGAAATAGGTTCAGTGATCACAAAGAAAAGATACAACCCGAAAAGGAGACTTAATCTTGAAATACTAAATAATGAGAAGATCAAAGAACAAATCATTGAAATAATGAATAATTGTGAAAGAAAATTGTAATGACGAAAAAACATCCAAAAATATCTGGGAAGTATGTAAAGTAGTCCTCAGGGGGAAAAGTCATATCTTTAAAAACATAGATAAAGAATATGGAAAAAGAGAGGGATAAATTAACTTAATATTCATTTTTTGAATTTAGAAAGCCAACAAATGAATAAACCTAACATAAGCACAAAACGGAGCTATTTTAAAATTAGAAGGAAACGCATCCATTGGAAACAAAAAACAAATGATCAAAATAAAAGATGGTTCTTGAACTGAGTAATAAAATTGATAAATCCTCAGTTAATCTAATTAAAAAGAAAAGAACAGAATATCAAATCAATAAAATAGCCACTGAACAAGGTGAAATTATAGCAAATAGAAAAAATAAAAAGAATAATTAGAAAAAATTATATATAGTTATGCGCTAATAATACTGGGGTGAGGAAGGAAAACAAAAGAAATAGAGAAAAACCTTCAAAAATATAAAATACCCAAACTATCAAATGATTACATAGAGATTTAAACAGCCCAACTCCACTAAAGGAAATAGATCTGGATGGAAAGACACTACCCATATATGTATAACACACACATATAGAAACACATAGAAACGCAAAGAGAGTGAGTGGAAACAGGACAGCCTTTAAAAAGATTAGCAAAAAAAAGTACTGTGCTTATAGCAGAAGAGAAAAAAAATAATTTATATGATGCATACATACATATATGTATATATCATATGTTATGTTCATAATCCTGGGAAATGATGGATGCCACCTTGAATGACATGGGAGGTAGTTGGAAGGCATAGAATGTTCCCAGATGCCATGAGCCAGGGGCAAATGTCGGTTGGCCTGGCAGGATAAATTCCCCTGACAGCCACTTGAAGGGGTCTTTGGTCTTTGGTCTTTGACCTTTGGTGTTGGGTCTGTGGACTCTTTAGGTCTTTAGGTCTCTGGATCTTTCTAGCTCTTTAGGTCTCTAGGTCTCTGGGTGGTGAAGGGAGGCTCGGAGCTCTATGAAGAAGAGGGTAGGAAGAATCTGAATATTTCCTGAAGACTGTGAGTACTAGTGTATCACCAAGCACTGATAGTGAGAAAACTGAGAGAATAAGATCACCAACACAGCTGCATCAACAGTAGTCTCTATCCTCTGGCTTGGCTGTGGCAGGGCTGGGCCAGAGGTGTAGTAGAGAATAAAGCTCCAGCTTTTACTAGATCAATAGCCTCCAGTCCTGATTGTCAACTAGTTATAGATAATAGATTGACAGCATCTCCAATCCCCATTCCTTATCCTGTTTATCCTTTCCCTGATTATAGATTATAGATAAAGAGTGTTTAACAAGTACCTTCCTAAGTGGTTTTTCTATCACGACCCTTAGGAAGGGAGTCAACACAGTCAGATTTCAAACGTGATCCAAAGCAAATCAAAGCCCTATAATAATTTAACCAACCCCAGGTTGGACCTGAAAGGGTTACCCATCCACCTAACCTTTTGGGGTCCTCCCTGGGCAACTGTAAGAGGAAAGGGGAAATTATAACAACTATCAAGGATGATCGGGGTTGGTATTCTCCATCATCTGCACCTAGGGAGAATACATAGATACATTCACATCATTGTATATCTATATCTCCCTAGACCCCTTTTTGTTATAACCCATATAAATATGTATGTATACATATGTTTATAATAACAATTCTCTAATAGATAAGTGAAGAATATGAACAAATAGTTCCCTATAAAAAAGAATTGCAAAGTATTCTAACCCACAGGAAAGAATGTTTCAAATCATTAATAGAGAAATGCAAATCAAAATAACCAAGCAGTTTCATCTCTCTTCCTGAAAATTGGCAAAAATGACAAAAGACTGTAGCAGTTTATATTGTAGGGATAGTGGAAGGAGGGGCACACTAATACATTGTTGATCTAACTATGAAATGGGACAGTTATTTTGGAAAACAATTTTGAGTTATACAAATTTGTTGTTTCATTAGATAGAATGCTAGGTCTGGAATCAGAAAGATCTGAATTTAAATCCAGCCTTAGATGTAAGAAAGAAAAGATATCAATTAAAAATTATTTTTAAATCATATTTTTTTTAAAAAGAAGAGGAAGAGTAAGGCAATTCCAGAAGAGGAGACTGTCATATAAAAGTCAAGAAAGTAAAAAAGTCCAAGGTTTGTTTGAAATGAGTAAAAACCACTTTTCTATTTTTAAAGCTAGCTTGTCATCCAGAATTAAGTGAATAAAACTATATAAAGAGTATCAAGGGAGCAAAGATCTGCCTTCTGAGACCTTAGAAACAAAAACAAAAAGACTTAAGAAATTGATTCCTATGACTGTAGCATATTGGAGTGGGGTAAGAACTGGATTTTAGAATCAAT
The DNA here is from genome assembly GCF_016433145.1 of Gracilinanus agilis. Lineage (NCBI taxonomy): Eukaryota > Metazoa > Chordata > Mammalia > Didelphimorphia > Didelphidae > Gracilinanus > Gracilinanus agilis. Next base: position 158,984,054 of record NC_058130.1, read on the forward strand.
CTACTCCATGACCTTGATCACGTTATTTAAACATTTTTTAGCTTGAGTTTCTTCATCTGCACAATGGGGACAGTAATGATACTACTTACTTTACGGATCTGTGATCAAATGAAATAAAGTATAGTGCTTTGTAACTAAAAATATCAAGTATTTTTAGTTACAAAATAGTTACAATTTAATTACAAAATAAAAATATGGAATAAGGCATCATTTGCATTAGTAATACAAAATAATAATGTTGTTTTAAAGAACCTTTCATCACCATTTTTTTCCTTTATGATATCCAACACACTTAGAAGACCCTGGTTTATTTAGATAAGCCTTCCAGCTCTTAGAATGACTTTGACTGTGAGATTATAAGATTATGGAATTTTAGAACTGGAAGCAATATTAGAAGTCATTAGAAGAATTAACCACTCATTTAAAAGATGAGGAGGGATTTGCTTTGTAGACAAAAATAAGAATATATGATTTATATATCCATATATATATTCTTATATATTATACTTATGTTATATATATATTATATGCATATTATATATGTATGTATGCATTTTTATATGTGTACATAGTGGTTTTGTATATGGTTATGTATATGTATGCTTGCTATGAGTAAACAAGGCATCATGGTTCTAAAGGTATGTATATAGGCACACACATATTATTTCTTTACATGTTGCATGTATATTGTGCTAATATATGTACATATAGATATGTAAATAAATACACATGCACCAATGCATACATGTATACATATGTATTGTATGTATAGCTATATACAATTCAATAGAAAATTTATATAACCATTGTATACAGATATATACATATAACATGCATTTATAAAACCATGCATTAGATGATATTCTATTCTATTGTATCATAGTATATTATATCTTATCTTATACTAATTATANAACTGGAAGCAATATTAGAAGTCATTAGAAGAATTAACCACTCATTTTAAAGATGAGGAGGGATTTGCTTTGTAGACAAAAATAAAAATATATGATTTATATATTCGTATATGTATATATACTTATATATTATACTTATGTTATATATATTATATACATATTATATATGTATGTATGCATATTTATATGTGTACATAGTGGTTTTGTATATGGTTATGTATATGTATGCTTGCTATGAGTAAACAAGGCATCATGGTTCTAAAGGTATGTATATAGGCACACACATATTATTTCTTTACATGTTGCATGTATATTGTGCTAATATATGTACATATAGATATGTAAATAAATACACATGCACCAATGCATACATGTATACATATGTATTGTATGTATAGCTATATACAATTCAATAGAAAATTTATATAACCATTGTATACAGATATATACATATAACATGCATTTATAAAACCATGCATTAGATGATATTCTATTCTATTGTATCATAGTATATTATATCTTATCTTATACTAATTATAGACAAACAGACCACATAAAACCCACCATTCAACCATTCAATAGCCTGGTTATCTGGGACAAAAAAGCCTTAGAGTTACTACAAAGATAAGTCTCTCACTGTGGATTTAAAGCAGATTTCGAGATATGCTCTTTGAATCCCGCTGGCTATTGCTGTTGGTTAAGACAGTGGAGTATCATAAAAAACATCAAACATCGAAAATGTCTCAGCTGTTCTATGGGGGCTTGAGTCTTAACCCTGCTACCATGTTTTTGTTCTTTGAGTTGCCAAGGTCAGAGTCGAGTTCCTTGAGCAAGTCTCAGGGGGCAGGGGCCTCAGTGAATTTCTTCACCACTGATCTTTTATTTTTGTTCCTTTTTCTTTCCCACCTCAACATTTTTTAACATCTTTTCTGGGGAGCTCACTGATGACAGTAAGAAGAAGGGAAAAATCGTTCCCAGCTGTTTTTCAAAATGCGTGAAACTTTTTCAAATACATGGAACTAAAGAGTGGTACATTAAAATGAAGTTTCCTCATCCTCTTTGGTGAAAGCTACAGCAGATAAGCATAACGTAATGGACAAAGAATTGTCCTTCAAACCAGGAAAACTTGAGTTCAAATGCTATCTTTCAACTACTGGCTTGTATGACTCTGGACAAGTCATTTAATGTCCTGGTACTCTAGACCATTCCCTAATATTATAATCTTACAGGCAACAAGGTATGGTGGTTAGGGCACTGGATTGAGTCCAGAACACCTAGATTCAAATTCTACCTGTCTAGCTATATGGCCCTCAGCAAATCATTTAACCTCTTTGGACCCAAAATTGATCATCTGTAAAATAAGAGGGTTGGACTCAGTGATTTATATGGCCACTTCTAGCTCTAAACATGAGTCATAGGAAATTACAAAGTTTATCCTTACTGGGAACTCCCTAGACCTGTGTTAGCTAACCTATGGCACTTATGCTAGAGGGGGCTTCTCCCTTTTCCCTCTCCACTGCTCCTAAGGACATTTTTCATGTCATCTGCCCCCTGCCCAACAGCCCAATGGGAGAGCTTCTTCCCTCCCCTGTTTGGGGGTGTGGGGGTCTCACATGCTTTGTGAGGGTTGCAGTTTGGGCACTCAATCTCTAAAAGTTCCCCATCACTGCCCTAGACCAAGGAGATCATAGATTCAGGCCCTCTCTCTATTCCTATTTGATTAAATGGAGTAACTGATATCCAGAGGTATAACTAGCATGGGGCAAATGGAATTTTGTGCAAGGGTGTTGACATCTTGGTGGCAGGTGCAGGGGGAACACAGGAAGAAGAACCCATTTCTAAATTTCTTCCAAGTGATTGACTGTTGTGCCAGGACTCTGCCTTTCTCCCCAACCTCCATTAAAGCAAGAATAGGGTCTCTGGCACAATGGCACAAGTGGTAGAACTCTATGCTGCCCTATCTTGCATCTTGAATCCTAACCAATTGTACCCATGGCATGACCATTGTCAATTGTACAATATATCCCACCTCCAAAAGCCTTTGTCAAAAACACCAACCTTCTTTCTTTAATGAAGTGAACAAAGAGTCAAAAATGAAAAAAAAGATGGTCCTATCCCTCAAAACAAGAATCTTCAGCAAATAGAATAGGCACAATAATTGCAAATACTTGCACAAAGTTCCTACCTCTCAGACTATCAATATGATACACCAAGGCCAAAGAATATAGGGAAATGGGTAGAATAGTCACTAAAAAGTAAAGAGAAACCACTTATGGGCAAATCTACTTTTCTGTCCACTCTCACATGGGAAAGAAAGCATTGAATATGCTCTTGAACTCTTCATTTTGGGAGACCTCAATGTCCTTATCTTTAAAATGAAAGAACTGCTCTCTCTGAAGTCCTTCCCCAATCCAACATTCCATGATCCAATGACTTTAGGTACGTAGGTAATAACAACAGCAAAATTAGCAAATGTTTCTTCTCACCTGGCATGGACTTTTAGCAATCCTTGACATTTATACATACACACACACACACACACACACACACACACACACACACACACACATATATGCAACTAGGTGATATAATGGACAAAGCACTTGGCTGGAGTTGGAAAGACTCATCTTCCTGAGTTCAAATCTTAAATATTTTAAGGCCTTAGATACTTTCTAGCTGTGTGATCCTGAGCAAGTCACTTAACCCTGTTGGCCTCAGTTTCCTTATCTGTAAAATGAGCTAGAAAAGAAATGACAAAGCCCTCCAGTAGCTTTGCCAAGAAAAAAGCCAGATTTTGTCACAGTCAGATATAGCTGAAATGACTGAACAATAAGCATATTTGTGTATATATGGAAATGGATGTGTGGTTGCATAATGTCTGCATGTATACACATATGTGCCATATAAGCATGTACCTGTGTGTATGTATGTGAATGATGACTACATTTATGTAGACTTTATACATGCAAACATCTCTGTATGCATGTAGCTGTGTATGTAAAAGCACACCAAGGCATTTCATCTCAGGCCAGGCAACATTAACTTTTTGCCTTCATAGACCCATGTCAGACCAAGCCTCACAGGAAAAGATGATATAGCATTAGCAGAGTCCCTAGATGACATAGTTCAATTCCTTGAACCAAAGGCCAGAGATTAAATGACTTATTCAAGGTCAAACAGCTAGCTTATAGCAAAGCCAAGATTTCTAACCATGTTTCTTGACTACAATACAGTGATTTATTCTTTTTTTTTGATACACATATACAGTCTCTCTGCCTCTCAGCCCATCTCCCTCCATGACTCTCTTCCTTCTCTGTTTCTCTTTCTTTCTCTCCTCCCACACACCTCCCTTAACATACCTCTCATGTGGAAATCAATAATTTAATTATATCCATTTGTGGGATAGTCATTTGTTACTACATGGATTGTCCTGCTTTCTAGTGTTTTCTTTATCTCTAAGCCTTTAAAAAATATTCCCTCATTTAAACATTCAAGGTGAATGTTAAAAACTCTCCTAAGGAATCTTCTTTATATCATTCTGTGTTGGAACCTGGTATCTTTGGGACTCTGCCAAGTCCAAATACAGATATGAATCTGTTAGTGCCCAACGTAGAAAGCTCTTGCTTTAAGATTTTAATGGGCTGCATTGCTAAGCAGAAGGGTCTGCTGGTAAATGCTGTGCTAACATACACCACAAGAAGTCCCACTGTTGCCTTTTCATCCTCCCTGAACCTCCCTGAATTTTCATCAAGAGCAGTTGCCTGCAAGCCCCAAGTTGTTAAGCACAGTTATGGAAGAAATCTGGAGGTGGAAACCTTGTCAATCATCCACAATGGGGCCTTACTCAGCTGATAATAGAATGACTGCCGCTGCCTAAGAACGATTACTGTTAGCATTTTGGAAAGGCAGCAGGGTGACCTTTCCTTCTGAGAGCCAAAGACCCAAAGTGTCTGACAGCTTTGCTGAAGGATTGTGTGGTAGGTTGTTTTTATTTTTTTGCTTTTTTTTTTCCTTTCCACACCTGATACTCAAGAGGTTTTAAGGCACTTTCAAAACAAAGGAGTTTTGCTTATCTCCATATATATCCTGCATGGTGTTCTTCCACTTGGCAGTTAATTAGTTATTTACTCAAGCTACTATATATTTTTCCTTATTGCTGCTCCTTTTCATCCTGCCCAATTGAATCTCCAGTGGATCTCCCAGAGGGTGTCTTTGTTTATTATTTAATTTCTATTCTCTTTCCTTTGGGGCTAACTGAAAAATTAAAGAAAACACATTACAGAGAGAACTTTATATCAGTGATCATATCTTGGACAAGGGTTTTTGGTGGTTTTTTTTTAAATGCAAAATGAACCAAAGTCTAGGTTCTGGCTTTCTTTTAACTAGTTTAATCTGAAACACCAAATGCAGTCCATGCCTAATGCAGAAGTCTTTAAGGACTGAACTCTGGCACCTTTAAGATAAGCTCAAGAGCTCTATCTTAAGATCCAGCTTAGTCCTTCTATGTAGCTGAGTAGAGAATAGAGCTGCAGGGTTTATATGCACTCTGACCACAGAAACCTCTAGATGTGGCAAGCAACAAGGATAATGTGGAAGCTCTTCATCTGCCAATCACTCTCTCTGAACCCTGTCAAGTTTGGGACCAAATAGAAGAGCCAGTGTGAGCCTGTCTGAACCTCTTACTTAATGTTAATATCATTTAAGTAAGTTTTTTCTGATTTTCCATGGCCAACAGTTGTGGACTCCACTGTACTCGACTTCAGTTCTAAAATTGATGCCTTTGTCAAATCAAATCAATAAGCAGTTAAGTGCTTAAGTGCTTGCTAGGTGCCAGGCACTGTGAAAAGCACTGAGATTATAACACAAGAAAAAAAATGGTTCCTGCCCTCAGGAGCTTAGAGTCTAATGGAGCAAGATGAATCATACATAAAAGGAAGCAGAAAAGATGAAGAGGGAGAGTAAGAAAGGTAAAGGTACCACCTCAGGAGCATACTGAAGAAAGTCAGACTTCCAAAGAGTCAGGAGGCCAGTCTGGAGAGGAATGAAAATATGGTTGGCTTAGGCATCCTTCTTTAAAATGGAAGTTCTGGGAAGAAATAGCCAATTGGGAGAAGTGGCCACAGGGGCAAAGGGTACTTCCAATGTATGAAGTCCAGGGATGGAATATGCTTCCACTCTGAAAATAATTCTATGGCGTGTTAGAGAAAGTCTAAAGTATACAGCCTGGAGAGAAATAAAGACTCATAAATTGCTACCTCAACCTTAATTTTCAAAGAACAGCAACATATTAGCAGTTCAAGTCCATTGCCATCATTGCATGTGATTACTTTCATTGAATCCACTTACTTTCGCCCATCTTTCATGGAGGGAATTTAAAGACTTCAATCTCATAACATTTCTTCAGTATCCAAGAACAATCATAATTATCATCATCTGTACAGCACTCAGTGATTCTGAAAGCACTTTTACTTACATTATCTCATGAGAGACTCACAACTCTGTGAAGCTGACCAAGGAAGTATTATCATCCCCATTTTCCAGATGAGGAAATTGAGTTGTATGGACATTTAGCAGCTTTTCCAGGGTTAGCCACCATAAGCTACTTAGTAGCAAGGCTGGGAAAAGAATCGGCATCTCAAGAACTTAATCCAGTATTCTTTCCATGAAAAATGTGAAAAGCAGGGTTCTCTCACTAAATAAAGTTATTAAAATCTAGAACCTCCAGTTGGGCATTATTTAGATACCTGATTATATTGTGGATGTGACCCAAGGATTGTTTAAATGGTAGGTGGACAAAGCATAAGTTCTGGTTGGTACACTGATCTGGAAAGATGCCTATGGTCCAAACTAAGTGCTAGGAGGCTCGTCACCAGAAAATGAGTTATACATTTATTTCAGACATAGCAATTCAAAAAAGAATATTTGCTAAAAAAGCATCTGCATTGGCAGAAGGGTACTTTGATTCATTTTAGTATCTCTTAAATCCAATAAAGAGATCTGGCATTACAAATAATAACAAACTTCTATCTAGCACCTTAAGATTTGGAGTGTTTTATTTTTGTAGCCAGATTGGACAAGGACAAGGTCAGGTTTTGTGAGGAGGGAGGCTGCCTGAGTGCTTAAATATGCTTACCAGAAGAAAAAAAAACACCAAACTTGGACTTACTGGCTCATTTCCTTATCAAATCTCTCTCTCTCTCTGGGTTCAAAGGGCAATCTGGATTATGAATAACCGAGAATAATAAAACTGGAAAAAAATTTCTCTTTAATCAGGAATTTACACAAACTCAGCCTGAGCTAAGGAAAGTCCTCTTCTGTTTGGGTTAGCTTTCCCTGTCTCACTTTTAAATTTGCATATTTATTGGTTTATACTAAAATCATTGCCAATGACTGTATACTTTGATAGCAATTTTAAATAGCATAGGACCATAAACCAGCATAAACACCAGGTTAGGATAGGATGCACACCTGAGAAAGTTAGAATTTCTTCCCTCCCCTCTTTTCAAAAGGGCAACTCTGAAGAAAGTTTTCTGAAGAGAAGTGATTTCCCCTGGATCCCTCTAGAGATTACAGAAATTTCACTAACCCCAGTCTACTAGATTGACCTAATCTACTCTCTGTTCTAGTTGGGTGTCATTGGCCTATCCACTCATGTCTCTTCTCACTTGATCAACATTTCAATTCTGTTCCTAGTTTCATCCCCTAATCCCTGCTTTCAATGCTAAGAGGGTCAGGGTTTCTATCTGAAGATCCCTACTGAGCTTTGTAGGATCAAACATGGGCCAAGGTTTTGGTTGAGCTTTTCTCTTCTCCATTTTCACTCTAGACTCTTAATATAAAGAACCCTTGGAAATGTGGGCAACTCCTGTTAATGTATACACATCCATGCTCAGACAAGTCCCTTACTCTACCAAATCTCCATAGCAACATTTCTGGGGAGATGAATTACACATACATACATTAACTTACTTGACTCTCCCAAAACCCATTGGATTAAGTACCATGGTGATAATTATATTCATTTTACCAATGAAGAAACTGAGGCAAAGAGAAGTCACCCAAAAGAAGAAAGAATTAAAATTTAAACAGAATATGACATTTTCTCCTTCTTTTATCTTTTATTAATTTATTACACTCTCCCTCAAATCTATGTAAAAAGGATTTTAATATATCTTTTAAAAATTTGAGTTCCAAATTCTCTCCCCTCTCACTCCCTGAGGCAGAAAATAATCTGATTTATGTTTTACACATGTAATTGTGAATATGACATTTTCATTAGATTCTTTTGATGGCACTTTCTATTTGGCAAAGCACTTTATAGATTTTTTTATGCCTATCTGACTAATTGTCCCGCTCTTCTTTCCCAGAAAGCAAGGAAATTTGTTATCTTGAGTTATATGCATTCCTTTCGTACTTTGACTGATAGTGGTGAGAATCACCTCCTAAAAAGAAATTCACACACTTTTGCAGCTGTTTAACATATGTCCTAATGCTGCAATCTCCTCAAAGCACATATGGTTTAAAACTTTTAGAACCAGAGTCATTGGGAGCAAAGATGTAGCAATCCTCTCATCTGGTAACTGCACTCCTTTATATCTTTGTAAAGGGAAAAGCCTGGATGAAGAAAGTATTTTGTTTCTGATAAAAGTAGAGAGCAATATGATAGTTATTAAGATTTCATTCTCCGCTTCATCTGAACTAAAAGCTGCCACAATCAGGGAGTTGAGCTGTGAGAGTAAGAAAGTAATAGGTGCCTCAAACAATCCCAATGAGGTCATTCATCTCTCTCCTAACTTGGGACTACCCACAGCATAAGATAAGAGTAAGAATATACAGAACCTCTGGGCTTGCATTCTTTTTTTTTGGGGGGGGAAACCTTTATCTTCTATCTTAGAATACTATGTATTGGTTCTAAAGCAGAAGAGCGGTAAGGACTAGGAATTGGGGGTTTAGTGACTTGCACAGGGTCACACAGCTAGGAGGTGTCTGGGTCCAGATTTGAACCCAGAACCTCCCATCTCTAGACCTGGCTCTCAATCCACTTAGCCACCCAGCTGCCCTCATGGGCTTGCATTCTTAACTGATTTATATATATTTACAACAGAGGATTGTATTGACAAGAGAGAGAACACATGAAAGTACCACATGAAGATATTTCATGATTGAGATTTGCATCTCTAGTTGGGATTGGGTTGGGGTTGAGGATAGAGATGGAAGAGGGTTGATACTCATTCATGAGACATTAGTCTTGAATCACCTGTAACCTCTGTATTCCCTTGTACTGTGAATGTCCCTGTGGACGTCTTATGTCATGGGCTGTGCTACAAGATGATTGAGATCTCCAGACAATGAAAAATCTTTCACAAAGTCAGTTAGTCCCCCCTGAATATTTATATGTTCTCTTGCATCAGAGATCTCTATGACTTGGCCATCAGATATCATGAGAGACCTGAAGGCTGCTGTCAGCAATTGATTCCAATCCACTAGGAAGCTATTTATGTTTTTTCAACTCAATAGGTTATGGATATTAAAAATGGATATATTTCATTCGGCTATATAATTTTTTCATTTAAAAACATTTTATATTCTCAATTACATGTAATAACAATTTTCAACATATGTTTTTCAAAATTATAACATTCAAATTATCTCTATCCCTCCCTTCTCTCCCCAATCCTGGAAATGGGAAGCAATTTGATCTGTATTATACAAGTCTGACCATTAGGCAATATTCTTTTTTTTATTTTTAAAATGTTTGAAATTTTAATTTATTTAATTAATTTTGAACATTTTCCCATGGTACAGGATTCATGTTCTATCCCTCTCCTTCCTCCATCCCCCTCCCATAGGCAATGCACAATTCCACTGGATTTTACATTTGTCACTGATCAAGACCTATTTCCATATTGTTGAAATTTGCACTAGCATGCTCATTTAGAGTCAATATTCCCAATCATATCCTCATCAACCCATGTGATCAGGCAGTTGTTTTTCTTCTTTGTTTCTACTCCCACAGTTCTTCCTCTGAATGTGAATGGTGAAGAATGCAGCTATAAAAATTTTTGTACAAGTCTTTTTCTTAAGAGAGATTTAAGAACAGTCTCACCAAGATCTCAGGGTCCTAGATCCAGAGCTCCTCCACATCCAAGCAAGAACCAGAAGAGCTCCTTCAGGTCCCATTCACAAACCAGAAGAGAGGAGCTGAGCTCCCTGAGGTCTCTTTTTAAAGGGGCCTCTTTTGCATCACTTCCTGTGCCTTCCTCTTAGTTTACATGTCCAATCACAACAGATACTTTTCTTAGGATTGCCCAGGAGGCAGTCAGTAAGTTCTGATTTCTCACTCACTCTAGCACACATGGGTCATAGACCACCCAATATGTGAGTTAAGTGGAGATGTTTTCACCTTTGGTGATTAAATCTAAAGATGGACAGGGTAGATTTAATTGCATTACCACTTTGTTCATGTTTCTTTTCATTATTTCCCTTTATATTCTTGATCTTTTGTTCTTCCAAATGAACTTTGTTATAATTTTTTCCCAATTCAGTAAAAAAGATTCTTGGCAATTTGATACATATGGCATTAAATAAGTAAATTAATTTGGGTAGAATGTTCATTGTTATTATGTTAGCTCTTCCTACCCATGAGCAATCAATATTTTTCTAATTGTTTAGATCTAGTTTTAATTGTTTGGAGAGTGTTTTGTAGTTGTGTTCATATAATTACTGTGTTTGTCTTGGTAGATAGATTCCCCAAGTATTTTATATTGTCGAGGGTGATTTAAAATGGAACTTCTCTTCCTAATTCTTGCTGCTGAGATGTGTTGGAAATATATAGAAATGCTGATGGTTTATGTGAGTTTATTTTGTATCTTGCAACTTTGCTAAAGTTGTTGATTATTTCCACTAGCTTTTCAGTTGATTCTCTAGGATTCTTTAAGTAGACCATCATATAATCTGCAAAGAGTGATAGCTTGGTCTCCTCATTGCCTATTTTAATACCTTCAATTTCTTTTTCTTCTCTTATTGCTACTGCTAGTGTTTCTAGTACAATGTTAAATAATGGAGGTGATAATAGGCATCCTTGTTTCATGCCTGATCTTATTGGGTATGCTTCTAATTTATTCCCATTGCAGATGATATTTGTTGATTGTTTTAGATATATACTGTTTATTATTTTTAGGAAAGGTCCTTATATCCTTATACTTTCTTATGTTTTCAATAGGAATGGGTGTTGTATTTTGTCAAAGGTTTTTTCAGCATCTATTGAGATGATCATGTGATTTTTGTTTGTTAGTTTGATACGATCAATTATGTGGATGGTTTTCCTAATGTTGAACCATCCTTGCATTCCTGGTGTAAACCCCACCTGATCATGATGGATAACCCTAATGATTACTTGCTGGAGTCTTTTTGCTAGTATTCTATTTAAGATTTTTGCATCTATTTTCATTAAAGAAATTGGTCTGTAATTTTCTTTCTCTGTTTTTGGTCAACCTGGTTTTGGAATCAGTACCATACTAGTGTCATAAAAAGAATTTGGTAGAACTCTTTCTTTGATTATTATGTCAAATAGTTTGTAAAGTATTTGGGTTAGTTGTTCTTTGAATGTTTGATAGAATTCACTTGTGAATCCATCAGATACTGGTGATTTTTCTTAGGGAGTTCTTTGATGGCTTGTTCAATTTCTTTTTCTGATATAGAATTATTTAAGTATTCTATTTCTTCTTCTGCTACTCTAGGCAATTTATATTTTTACAGATATTCATTCATATCAAGTACCTTTGCCAGATTTATTGCCAAATAATTGGGCAAAATAGTTTTTTAACAATTGCCTTAATTTCCTCTTCATTTGAGGTGAGGTCTCCTTTTTCATCTGTGATACTGTTAATTTGGTTTTCTTATTTCCTTTATTTTTATTAGATTGACCAATACTTTGTCAATTTCATTTATTTTTTTCAAAGTACCAGCTTCTAGTAATTTATTAATGCAATATTTCTTTTACTTTTTATTTTATTAATTTATCCTTTTATTTTTAGGATTTCTAATTTGGTCTTCATCTGAGGATTTTTAATTTGTTCACTTTCTAGTTTTTTAATTTGCATGCCCAATTCATTGACCTCTGCCCTCCCTAATTTGTTAATATATGCACTCAAGGATATAAATTCCCCCTGAGTACTGTTTTGGCTGCATCCCATTGATTTTGGTAAGAAGTCTCATTATTGTCATTCTCTTCAATGAAATTATTAATTGTTTCTATGATTTGTTCCTTAACTAACTGATTTTGGAGAATCATATTATTTAATTTCCAATTAATTTTTAGTGTTACTTTCCACGTACTCTTGCTAATTATTATTTTTATTGCATTATGATCTAAGAAGGATGCATTTATTATTTTTGCTTTTTTGCCTTTGTTTGCTATGTTTTATGCCCTAGTACATGGTTAATCTTTGTGAAAATGCCATGTGCTACTGAAAAGAAGGTGTATTCCTTTTTGTTCCTATTTATTTTTCTCCATATATCTATTAATTCCATTTTTTTCTAAGAATTAGTTCACATCTCTTACCTCTTTCTTATTTATTTTTTGGTTTGATTTCTCTAGATCCAATAGAGGAAGGTTCAGGTATCCCACTAGTATAGTTTTATTATCTATTTTCTCCTTAAGCTCCTCCAATTTCTCCTTTAGATATTTGGATGCTATACATGTTGAGTACTGATATTTCCTCAATGTCTATACTACCTTTTATCAGGATGTAATTACCTTCCCTATCTCTTTTAACTGGATCTATTTTTACTTTGGCTTTGTCAGATATCGTGATTGTGACTATTGCCTTCTTTTTCTCAGTTTATGCCCAATAGATTTTGCTCCAGCCTTTTACCTTTATTTTATGAGCGTGTACCTGTCTCATTTCTGTTTCTTGTAGACAACATATGGTACGATTTTGGTTTCTAATCCACTCTGCAATTTGCTTCAATTTTATGGGTGAGTTCATCCCATTCACATTCAGAGTTATTACCAACTGTGTGTTCCCCAACATTTTGATTTCCTCTCTTTGTCCTGCCCTTTCTTCTTTCACTATTTCCTTCTATACCAGTGTTTTGTTTTTAATCACTCCTCCTAATCCTCATCCTTATTTTACTTCTTTTTCTCCCACCTCCCTTCTTATTCCCCTCTTATTTTTCTTTAGGGTCTTTTTAAGTTACCTCCCACACTCTCCCTCCCCAGTATTGTTTCCCTCCCCACCAGTCCATTACCCTTGTTACACTTCTACTTCTCTATAGGGCACAAATCAATTCTCTGCCCCAATGGATATGATTGTTCTTCCTTCTTTAAGTCAATTTCAATGCAAGTAAGAATTAAGTATTTCCTATTTCCAACCTCTTTTCCCTTCCAGTGTATTGGTCTTATCTTCCATTCCCACCATGTGATTCTTTATGAAATATAAATTTACCCCATTTTGTCTCTTTTCCCATTTCTCTTAATATTATCCGCATTTTCTTTACCTTTAGTTTTATATATATTTATACATACATGTATATATCTTGACATTTTATCCTATACAGTTTGTCACTGTTCCCTCTAGTATACGTCTTCTATGGAGGCAGTAATAGAATTTGTTGAGAATATATCTTAAGGTTTACTACAGCTGTTGAATTTGTGACAAGTACATGATTTTTTTAAAACATCATAGCAAGTGGTTATAATGAATGGGTTTGTTTATTATCTTCAAATGTGTTATTAGAAATTGTGGTACTTTACTTGAATGTACATTATGAATCTACATTTATACTCACAATTCATGCAAAAGCTTAACAGGAAGTGGATCTCATTTTTGGGTGAAAAACCTTTCACTAGTTCTAAGCTATATTTTTTTTTATTTTTAAAACATTCTTTTATTTTTCTTCCTTGCGTATGTTGTGCAATATGTGTTCTTTTCTATCATTTTTTATCCTTGAGAGCATTGTATTTTTCCCTGAATTTTTAAATTTTCTTATTGCTTTTCCTTTTAATTTTTTAGAGCAATTGATTTTTACTTTTTTCTCACTTATGTACTTAAAGTACATCTAATCAACATTAATCCTTTTTTTATTTTACAGTGATATAAGCTTAATGCATACCTGAAAAGCCTGAGACTATGGTAATCTGCCAATTATTGATAAATATTATGGGACTGTGATTAATGTCTCTCTGTCTGATTCCAGGAGATGTGCTAAAAAGAGCCACAAGGTCATGGAAACTGTCTGTGAATGGATTGAGGATGCTAATAATGAAGGGCTTTAAGCTGGTGTTTGAGTTTTGGGGTTGCAGCTTTTCTAACACTTTAGAGGCCAGACTTCCCCTTAACTTAAATTCCTAGTAAAAGCACCCAAGATTGGCTATCATTACGGCTCATTCCCTAGAAGGTACAGGCAAATCAGACTGGGGAAAGACATTTCCCTTGCTCACATATTTAGTCCTGTTATTTCTCTAATATATAGAATGGCAACTTTCTGTAGTCCTGGCCCCTGAATGAGTAATTGCAAACTGATTAAATCACTTTAAATGGGCCTTGATGCAAGGACCTTTTATAAGTTTATTTTCCTTACATTTTTGCATATTTTACATTTCATTGACAAGTTAATTTTTCCTCTTTTAATTGAATTTTATTCTTTTTTAAATTTCTTTTGCCAATTGATTTTCATGCAACCCCATGACTCCGCCATGTATCCTTCGCTGACCTGAGGTACCCTCTTCAGGGGAAAAATTTTCCTCAGGGTGGTGTGTACAAGTTTTATAATCATAATGTCTGTATTATAATCTATAATGTAAAAAAAATTAACTCTTTTATGAGTAATTTCAAGGGGGTAATGTATAATTCTTAGAAGGAAATGTATGTTTTGTAATCCATAATGTAAAGTTTAAATTCTTTTGAGAGTAATTTCAGGATAAGAAATTTGCCATCTCCCCAAAATCCAGACAATGAACCTATTTGATGAAGACACCATGAAGATGCCTAAAGAGACTTCACTGGATCATGAAGATCCAAATTGAACTTTGGGGTGTAGTTGATTGAACTATGGGGAGTTCAATGGGTTGAATGCATTTGTTTTTGAATGTACACTCTTATGCCAATAGGGGACTGTCCCAAATTGGCTTTTTTATGCTCTTTTCTTTTATCCCCAAATTCCTGTAATTTAGAAGCTGACTATGTTTAAGATCCACTGAAAAAGACCAGTCTTTTTCTCTGGATCTAAGGGGGGAAATGTGTTATTTGGAATTTTGGGGGTTCCATTGAGAGGTATTTGGGTCTCAAATGAGCCTCAAATACTTAGATATATGACAAACTTCCTGTGGACTTGTAGGAGATTTGGAAACTATATTTTCCATGATTCAACGGGTTTCCGGTTTAGACATGATGACGTGAGCTAACATAAAGCGTGGCTTAAATTGGGAGGTCAGGCTTGAGACTCACTCTCTTTGGTACATAAGAGAAGTGAAAGAAGGTAATGATTAATGCCAGGGGATTTGAAGTAGATTTTAGCAGGTGCGTGGCCATTTCTTTATTTTACTAAGATGGCCCTAATTAAAATATTACTTCTCCTTTTAATATCAGTCTCTATTAATTTTAATTATAACAGATGATAATAATAATTTTTAAGAGTTACCAATATCAACTTTTCTTATAGGAATACAAATAATTTGAACTTATTGGGTCCCTTAAAAAAAGCTTTGATTTTTTTGTTTTTTTCCTCCTCACTTAATTACCTTTTGTTGATTCTCTTGAATTCTGTGTTTGGACATCAAATTTCTTCATTTAGTCCAGTCTTTTCTTCATGAATGTTGGAAATCTTTGATTTTTATTAAATGACCATACTTTCCCCTATAAGAATATAGTCAGTTTTGGTAGGTAGTTGATTATTGGTTGTAGACCCAGTTCCCTTGCTTTCAGGAATATTATATTTTATGTAGATACAGCCAGGTCCTCTGTTATTCTAACTGTGGTTCCATGGTATCTGAATGACTTCTTCTTAGCAGCTTGTAATCCCTTTTCTTTAGTCCGGTAGTTCTTGAATTTGGCTATAACATTTCTGGGTGTTGTCAATTGAGGGTTATATGTAGGAGGTGATCTGTGGATTCTTTCAATCTCCACTTTTCCCTCTTGTTCAAGAATGTTGGGGCAGTTTTCTTGGATAACTTCCTGTAGGATGATATCCAGGCTTTTTATTTTGTCATGATCTTACAGTAATCCAATAATTCTTATATTGTCTCACCTGGATCTGTTTTCCAGATCTGAGGTTCTGTCAATGAGGTATTTCATATTTTCCTCAAATATTTCATTCTTTTGATTTTGTTTTATAGATTCTTCCTTCCTTGTGAAGTCATTTGCTTCTAGTTGTTGGATTCTAATGTTTAAAGACTGAATTTCATCACTGGCTTTTTGGCCATCCTTCTCCTTATGGTCTAATTTTCTTTGTAGGTCATCTTTCACCTACTTTGCCTCATTTTCAAGCTGGTCGATTTTGGATTTCAAGACACTATTTTCTTGTTTTAGTTCATATATTTCCTTTTTCCAATTCTTCAGTCTCTCTTAATTGTTTTTTGAATTGTATTTTGAATTCTTCCAAAACCTGAATCCAATTTGCTGGAGTTTCTATGTTTATTTTTGGTGTTCCTTAATCCTCCTCTGTTCCATTTGCTTTTTGTTCATTACCTGGATAGAAGCTGTTGATTGTAATTTCTTTTTTCTTCTTATGTTGTTTACTAATATTTCTTCCCTTCTTTCCCCCTGTAATTGGCTATAGTCTTGGTCTTCTAATTATTTGCTGGATCTGTAGGTTTGGGCTATTTTTGTCCTGAAGGGACTTCTTCTCTCTGCTCTGCTGATTGATTAGGTTAAGCTGATGTTTTAAACTTACTCTGAGTTAATATCTTCCCCAGCTGGCAAAAGAAGGTTTCAGCTACTTTCAGTGTAGTCTATGGGTGAGGGGTGTTGAAGCTTCCCTGCCCTCTGAAAAGTTATCTGCCCTATTGATAAGATTAATCCAGGTGTTGTATGAAAGGAGAGAAGGTTAGCACTCCCCTTGATAAGGATGGAAGAGGTCCTAGTGGCCTTTACAACACACATACGGTTAAGGCATTGCCACCTACTCTGTGGCATCTAACCATGTTTTTAGCTGTATTCCTATGTAGAGAAATGTTGTGTATAATTCTCTGTAGTGAACTCTATTCACTATTATAGTAATCAGAAGAATAATTCACAGGGTAAGGGTGGAACACTAAATAATCTAAGATGACATGGGGGATGGGAAGGAGGGGGTGAATAGCAGGGGACACCAAGAGAAACTTGAGTGAATAAGAAAATAGGATATTCTATTACACACAAAGAGGGCATGAGAGGGAGAGGGGACAAATACTATTATAAGAAGGAGAGGAAGAGAGCATTAAGAGGTAATAATCAAACCTTACTCTTAGTGTAATCAACCCAGAGAGGGAAGAGTAGCTATACTATCCATTGGGACATAAAACTCTTATCTAACCCTTCTGAGAAAGTTAGAAGGGATAAACCAAGGGGAACAGGGGAGTGGGGAGGTCAAAAAAAGGGAGGGGAGAACAGGGAGGGAAT
>NC_058130.1:159001966-159022363 GCF_016433145.1 Gracilinanus agilis
CTCCACCAGCAATGCATTAATGTCCCAATTTTGCCACATCCCCTCCAACATTCATTACTCTCCCCTTCTTTCATTTTAGCCAATCTGCTAGGTGTGAGGTGATACCTCAGAATTGTTTTGATTTGCATTTCTCTAATTATTAGAGATTTGGAACACTTTCTCATGTACTTATTGATACTTTTGATTTCTTTACCCGAAAATTGCCTATTCATGTCTCTTGCCCATTTATCAATTGGGGAATGGCTTGATTCTTTATACAATTGCTTTAACTCCTTGTATATTTGAGTAATTAGACCCCTGTCAGAGTTTTTTGTTATAAAGATTTTTTCCCAATTTGTTGTTTCTCTTCTGATTTTGACTACATTGTTTTTGTTTGTACAAAAACTTTTTAGTTTAATATAATCAAAATCATTTAATTTACATTTTGTAATTTTCTCTACCTCTTGCTTGGTTTTAAAGTCTTTCCTTACCCACAGATCTGACAAGTAAACTCTTCTGTGTTCACTTAACTTGTTTATAGTTTCCCTCTTTATATTCAAGTCGTTCACCCATTCTGAATTTATCTTGGTGTAGGGTGTGAGATGTTGATCTAGACCTAATCTCTCCCATATTGTTTTCCAAATTTCCCAGCAGTTTTTGTCAAATAGTGGATTCATGTCCCAAAAGTTGGGCTCTTTGGGTTTATCATACACTGTCTTGCTCTCTTAATTGTTTTTTGAATTGTATTTTGAGTTCTTCCAAAACCTGAATCCAATTTGCTGGAGTTTCTATGTTTATTCTTGGTGTTCCTTAATCCTCCTCTGTTCCATTTGCTTTTTGTTCATTACCTGGATAGAAGCTGTTGATTGTAATTTCTTTTTTCTTCTTATGTTGTTTACTAATATTTCTTCCCTTCTTTCCCCCTGTAATTGGCTATAGTCTTGGTCTTCTGATTATTTGCTGGATCTGTAGGTTTGGGCTATTTTTGGCCTGAAGGGACTTCTTCTCTCTGCTCTGCTGATTGATTAGGTTAAGCTGATGTTTTAAATTTACTCTGAGTTAATATCTTCCCCAGCTGGCAACAGAAGGTTTCAGCTACTTTCAGTGTAGTCTGTGGGTGAGGGGTGTTGAAGCTTCCCTGTTCTCTGAAAAGTTATCTGCCCTATTGATAAGATTAAGCCAGAGTGGAGTTGATCTGCAGAGGTGGATGTGCCCTGAGGCCAAAACCTCATGAAATGAGTGGGGGGTGGGGGGAGTTGCAAGCTGGAGTATTTTATTTGTGAGTAGGTTGCTCTCTCTGTGGTTCTCCTCCACCTGCCTCCCTGCCATCTGTGATCAAAGCCCTGAGACTGGCACAGCTATGCCAGCAAGGCACTCCCTCCAGACTAGCATCCTTGCTCATCCAGATATTCCAGGATCTGCTAGAGACTCAGCACATTGGGTGGGGGAGGAGACATGGGACCTTCCTTCTTCTTTTCCCTTTGATTCCAACAGTTCAAGAATTCAGGCTTTTTTTTTCCTGTGTACCTTTTAAATTGGGTTCAGCAGGAGGATCCCCCAGCTCTCTTCTGTTGACAGATTTGGTTTTCTGTCCCCTCAAAGCACTTTGTCCATGATTTGTGTTTAAGGTTTTTCAGAGGTAAAGAGCTTTGCTGCCTCTGAGCTGCCATCTTCCCAGAATGTAGGCTATATTCTTAAAGCCAATATATATGAAGACATAAAAATAGTTTCCCAAATCAATCAAAAAGCCACATTTTAACCAATAATGTTATGAACACTTAAAAATACTTAATTTTATTGGCATTGTTTGAGATTCCTTGGAATATAAGCTGGCCTGCATGTAGCTCCTTTCCTCCACCTTTTTTCTTTTTGCCTGGGTAGAAGTAAGGCTCACTGAGCATCTGTGGAGAGGAAAAAGCTCCCTTCAATCTTCACCACATTTCCAATGAAAGGAGAATGGATTTCTTTCTAATATCTATCCATAACTTCTGGGCACAGAAAAGATTAGAAATCCTGTTGGTAGAAAAGCTGATTAAGGAAGACCAAGAGAAGCAAAAATAAGTAGTACTTCAGGGAAGCCAAGCCAAGAGCTTTATAGAGAAACTTCAGCTGGTGTACATAGTAGACTACCAAAGGAACCCAACGATCCTAACTACTAATTTAGACCTACATTAAATTAGTACAATTCCAGACAAAAGGGGCATTTTTTCAATGCCTTGTCTGAACCCCACATGAAGAAATTCCCCTTATCAATACAGCTCAGCATCTGCTTTCCAAAAAAAATCTTAGAGAGTTTTTTTAAGGGCCTGAAAGGTTAAATAATTTACCTGGGGGTCACACAGTCAATATGAGTCACAGGCAAGACTTGAACTCAGGTCTTCTTAAATCAGAGGTTGATTTTCTAGCTACTACC
This sequence comes from Gracilinanus agilis, assembly GCF_016433145.1. Taxonomy (NCBI): domain Eukaryota; kingdom Metazoa; phylum Chordata; class Mammalia; order Didelphimorphia; family Didelphidae; genus Gracilinanus; species Gracilinanus agilis. Next base: position 159,004,359 of record NC_058130.1, read on the forward strand.
TAGCACTGCATCTGCCACTTAAATTTAGGCAGTAGAATTCAAAAAGTATGGTCCATAATACCTATCACTGGTATTCATAAATACTGATAGTGGAGGACCCAAAAGACTTGTGTACTGACTTTGAATGAATTCTTTGACTGTGATTAGCATGAATCCTGCTATTACATGCAGAATACATTGACAAGATGAGATGATTTTTTAATGTTTTATTTTTATCCAAATAAATGTAAAAAAATTTAACATTCGTTTTTTAAAATTTTGTGTTCCAAATTCTCTCTCTCCTTTCCACTTTCCCTCCCTCCCTCCCACCTTTCCCACCTTCATGAAACAGTAATCACTCTGATATAGATTTTACACGTTTGATCATATAAAACATTTTTCATATTAGTCATTTTGTGGAAAAAATCTCAAACAAAAACAGAAAAAAGAAAGTGAAATGTAGTATATTTGGGCCTGAATTCAGATTCCATAAGTTCTTTTTCTGAAGGCAGATGGTATTTGCATCATGCTCCCTAGGATTGTCTTGAATCACTGAATTGCTGAATCATTCACAGTAGTTCATCAAAAAATACTGTTGTCACTGTTTACAATATTCTTCTGGTTCTGCTCACTTCACTTTGTACCAGCTCATGTAAGTCTGTTCAGATTTTTCTGAAACCATTCTGCTTGGCCTTTCTTATAACATAATAGTATTCCATTTCAATTACATGTCACAACTATTCAGTCATTCCCCAATTGATGGACAACCTTTCAATTTCCAATTCCTTGCTACCAAAAAATGAGCTGAATAAATATTTTTTCACAAATATGTCCTTTTCCTTTTAAAAAAAATTTTGGCATATGGAACTAGAAATTGTATGGTTAGATCAAAAGGGTAGGCACTGTTTTAGAGTTCTTTGGGTATAGTTCCAAATTGCTGCCCAGAAAGTTTGGGTCAGATCACAACTCTACCAAACATGCACAAATGTCCCAATTTTCCAGCACCCCTTTGTGGGAAGCCGTTCTATGTATTAAAACCTTTGGAGAAATAGGATCACATTTAGGGCCTGTTATCTGGATTCCCTACGTGACCAATCCAGGCTGAGGCAGTCTTTGTGTTTGGTCCTGGTCACCTGAGCCCCCAAAAAGGCTTTGGTACCAGCAGGTAGGTTAATCCAAAATCAACTTGATCCCTCCAAGAAGGCTATTAGGAGTCATTTAGAGAAACAGAGTCTGTAACAGATATTTTATCTGGATCCCATTACAAAATCATCGGCAAGTAAAACTGTGTGTATGATTTTTCTGCACTGCATGTCAGGATGCAGACTGAATGGGCCATCTAAGATAAAAATCTGAGGCTCCTCTTTTGACTCAGTCTTTGATCCCCACCTTTTTTACAATTCTTATTGGAGAGCTTTGAAGTGGCAGACCAGCATCTACTGAGTTAATGATTCCTTTCCTAACAAATGTTAATCAGATAAGAGTGCATATTCAGATTAGAACTGACTCCTTTAGGATCTGACTGGTGAGCATCTCCCTGGGATATTTCCTCTCCTGGAATTATCCCCTCCTGAAATTGGGGTTTGGAATTTGACCATTTGTCTTTGCATCTGTATTCTTTAGACTTCAATGGATTATGTGTGATTTATTGCCCCTTACCAACTGTGACCTCTTTGAGAAGGATATATAATAAACTTCCATGCCCACAGAATTTGGGACAGCATGGGCTAACCACTAGTCTAGTTGTTCTCATTTTCTTTCTCCTGCTTTAACCGTCCTATGCCACCACGCCGCTCAGGACCCCAAAAAATCATATAGAGGCATGGCCCCCTATACCCCTTCCAATATTTGTCATTTTCCTTTTCTGTTATATTAGTTAATCTGACAGTTATGAGGTGGTACCTCAGAAATTTTTTTAATTCACTTTTCAATATGAAATGTTTCTAAGGAAAAGTAGTTATATAAGCAAAACACTTTAAAATAAACCATATTTGAAAAAACATAAAAGTTATTTACATCATGTAGTATTGCTAACAGGTTTTGTTTATCTTTTTTATCTGAACCCATGTTTTCATTGACATAGAAAAATCCCTCTATCAATATAGATCATTGCTTACTCTTCAATTTATAAACAGAGAGAATTGCTTGGAGAACTGAAATGTTAGTTTACTTCATAGAGCACCCAGGGTCAGGACTTTGATGCGGGACTCCCTGAATCTAAGCCTGGCTCTCTAGCCACAATCAGCACTGCTTCTACAAATGGGTAAGGGGGAAAAAAGTCTTATTTGGCAGGATAAGCATATTGTTTTACAACTTGAAATCCTTAACACAGTCAATTTGGAACTTGGTAAAATGAGGTAAAGCAGTTTCAAGTGCAAAGCAGGTTCTATTTGCAGTTAATACAGTGGGATTGCCTATAAATATGACACACTTCACAATCACTTACCTGAGAAACTAGACTCTTACTGTTTTTCATTACAAGTGAATGAAGCCATTGATGTAATTAAGATGTTTGTTTGATTATATGTGTATTATACATTGTTGAAACTTAAGTTAAACATGATTAATTACTTTATGAAGACATTGATGACGATGCTAGATCAAGAGAAAGTTTTGATGCAATTTATGAATTTTAAAGGAAATTATGGAATATTAGAAAGTTGCATTGGACTCTGTACTGACAGAACTCAGCCACTATCAAGACAAAATGCAGGATCACACACCAGAGTTAGGAATTTGGCCCTTGATGTTTTCAGAAAGATTTTTAAAGACTTACATTAACTGATATAAAGTGAAGTGAGCAGAGCCAGGAAGATATTACACATAGTGGCAGCAATATTATAAAATGATCAACTATGAATGGCTTAGCTATTCTCAGTAATACAAAGATCCAAGACAATTCCAAAGGACCTATGATGAAAAATGCTGTCCACCTACAAAAAAGAACTGATATAGTCTAAACTTAGGTTAAAGCATATTTAAGAAAAAGTTTTTTCCTTGCTTTTTTATCTGTTTTTTTTCAGAATATTTTTAATATGGAAATAATTTTGCATGATTGCACATATGCATTTTTATGTGTATAAAATCTATATCAAATCATTTGCCTAATCATTCAAGGAGAAAGAAGAAGAGAATTTAGAACTCAAAATCTTAAAAAATTGAATGTCAAATGTATAACCCAGATCAAATTGCTTACTGTCTCCAAGAGGAGGGAGGGAAAGGAGAGAGGGGAAAAAATTTGAATCTTAAAATTTCAGAAAACATATGTTGAAAATTGTTACTACATGTAATTGGGAAAATAAAATATCTTTGAATAAAAACGAACAGTATAAATGTTTTTACATATAACTAGAAAAAATAAAATGCATTTTAAAATTTAAAAAAAGAGATATGGCCTTTGGTATAAAGTAGGTATGTTACTTGCTTCACAAGCACTTGTATATGTAGAAATGTAAGTAGGAAGCTATACATAGTTCTTCAAATTCTTTCAAAAGTAACCAAAGTTGTAAAATAAAAATCCAAAGAAGGATCTTTGCAAAACTGACAATGTGAAGGGAATATAGGATACTGCCTTTTAATTCTGAGAGATTTACTTTATTCTGCCAAAGTACTTTAAAGGATATTTAAGTTAAAAAAATAAAATTTTACATTTTAATAATAATAAACACAAAGTAAATTCATTCTATAACAATTTCCTTCTAAAATACATACTTGATGAATTTTTAAAACAAAAATTTTAATAAATAAGTTTAAAGGCTATGATGTCCACAAGTTTAGATAGTGACTACATTTGAGAATGAAAAAATATTCATGAATAATGAAATTTCAAAATAATATTTTTGATGTTTCTCTTGGATAATGAGACTTGTGTCATGGAAAAATATATTTACTCATTCCTTCTGAACAAAATGATTAGGAGATTTTTCTTGCAATAGCTTGCTGAAACAAGCATTTGAACCTGAAACATATAGTTTGTCAATGGTTGAATAAAGAGCTTTCTCATTTCTCAAATTAAGTGATATGAATTTTATTACCATCTATAACATCCTACTTGTGTGAAATAGGGCTTTTTGCAGTAGAAATATTCAGGAAGAAATCATTTCTCTTAATTAGTGATTGAAAAAGGATTATGAATGGGTCACAACATCATCAATAATGCCATGTTTCAAGAAATGCTGATACTAAACATTAAGTTGAACTATCTCAATAATATTAATGTGGTTTTATAAATTCTAAATAGGAAAATTACTAATATTTAGTCAACAAATATGTATATGTCATTTTATCATAGCTTTAAGATTTGGATATTATAAAATTATAATCAATTATTTGTTTTCCATTTGAATAAAATATGAACTGAAAAATATTTACATAGATTGTTTTATGAAGTGTTGGTATATGTGACCTTTTTGTCAAAAAGTTCTAGAAATGGTAACTTCATAAAATTTAGAAATCATAGGCCTAAAGAGTTTTGACGTTAGTAAAGTTTTTAGCTAAAAATTCTGCACAGTGGTAGAATTTTTCTGACACCTATGGATTTTTCATAGAATTTAAAAAGAAATCAGATAGGCACTGAATGACAGTTTTAGAGAAAGAGAAGAGATCTGCCCTAGAAATCATCTAAACCAGTGATGGGCAAACTATAGCCCACGGTCCAGATGCAGCCCCCTGAAATGTTCTATCTGGTGGTGCAACATTATTCCTAATCTGACAAATACAATGAGTAGGATACAATACAATGAAACTTCCAAAGAGTTGCCTTAGAAACAGACTGAGAGATGAGCATTTCCTTTCCTTTAGCCCCCTCTTTAAAAAGTTTGCCCATCACTGGTCTAGACCAATCTCCTCATTTCATCGTTGAAGACACTGAGCCCTGAGAATTGAACCAACTGACCCTATTCAAGAAGGGACTAACTACTTGACTCCATATCCAGTCGCTTTCAGTTTAGTAGGGTTCTTCCAATCAAATTCATGGGCAACTGGATGTTTTCATAGTTTAAAACAGAAGAGAAATACAATACGCAATTGCACACCATTATAGAAATAAATTAATAGTTAATAGCTTAGAAATAGCTTAACAGCCCTTTTTCAGTGACATGTGAAAGTACAGACAGCAGCTTATTAGCATCCAAAGAGCATGAACTGCTTATTATTGGGCTGTCAAGATCATCATAACAAGAACTACCACCTCTCACTTCCAGAAAAATAGGAGGAGAAGAAAGCTTTCAAAATACTAGTCATTGGAACTATTTTAGAACACAACAACCACATAAACAGGCTATCTGTCTAAAAACACCACCCTGAAATAAATTCATCCTGCTTATTGACTATTGTTTTTAGTTTTGCAAGTTGGACATTAGGTCTGAATGTAGAGAATGTTTTCTAAGTGCCACATGCCATGTTTTTGCTCAACAGAATTATTTTCTTAAGGAAATCGAAATAAATAGAATATTAATATAATTATTGACAGTCCTTGGGCCTAAAGTCAGTTTTATTTTCTTAGGATAGAAATAGTATTGGACTGTAATGTATTACAACTTGCCAAGTTATCAATAGCATTCAAATAAATTTTTCAAACATTTATTGGATGCCAGGTCCTAGTGGAGATGATTGGAGTAGGACTAATAGCATCACAAATAAAACTTGGGACGTAAATGGATGTAGTTCAAAATACTTATGTTGTAGTCATGTCATTATTATTAATTCTTATTTCTCATTTTCGACTCTACATAGCATGAAGACCTATTGTTTTTCCTTTGTGTATAATGTTTGAGGAGCTGTTGTGCATATAGATGGATAAAATGAATCTTCTCTGTAGCTGAATGAAAATTGTTTGAATTTTCTGCAGACCCCTTGGAGATCTAATTTTTATTATTAAAGTATTATTATTGTTTCTACTAATCTTTTTCTTATCTGGTGTGATAGAATTGAGATAAATAATGCGAGGAGAATTTGCCATTCTATTCTTCTTTTTTTTTAGCAATATATAATTAAATATATTGCCCTGTAAACTACTATAAAAGTGGATAAAATAGACAATAATAACAATAAAAATATTGGACTATTAGGCCATTCTGTACAGGCTTAAAAAAAGCAACTTCTAAACAACTCTAAGAAGAATGATAAGAATAATGTATCCCTAACCCTGTTACTGCATGGTTTGGAGTTCTTTGGGTAGTCTATATTTTCAAAGATTTCATATGCAGGGGGGGGGATTATGAGCATCTTGTATAACTACATCTGTTAAAAACACATAATTTTTTTATATTTGGACAATAAAGTACAACGATACAATTTATTTTATGATAATGCTCTGTTCCTGCCTAGTTCTCAAAGATTATTTTGAGGATTCTATTCATAGAAATGAACAGCAAGGTGGTACAGTGGATAGAGCACTGGACTTGGAATCAGGAAGTTTCATTTTCATAATTTCACAGCTGGTCTCAGACACTTACTAGCTATGTGACCTTTGGCAAAAGACAACCCAGTTTGCCTCAGTTTCCTCACCTATAAAGTGAGCTGGAGAACAAAATAGCAAATCACTCTACTATCTAAACCAAGAAAAGCTCAACTGGGGTCACAGAGAGTTAGACATGACTGTTATATAATTCTAGATACTGGGCTGTCTTTTTAAATTTTTGGTAGGAGCTATATCTTTGCAAGCCATACAGCACAATTGATTCATAATTTCTACAATTTCTTTGCAGTATCTACTTTGGTCACTCAGTGTAGGCTCATTAATGGTGTTGCTTCTGTAATTTCTGGTAGTTATAATATTACTTGAATTGCCATCATAAACCCATCCATTCCTATGAAATTAACAGGATTTAGGTATATATTTGACACTGCCTTGTCAATATATTATTGATTGAGTTTATGTTGATTTTGGATATGGTCCACTTTACAGCTTTAAAAGAACATTAAAACTGATACCAAATAAATATTAATTGCATTAAATGTGTTCTTTCCATTTAATTTTTATTTCAGGATTCAGTGTGTCCAGAAAAGGATTTACATCCTAATATTCTTATTTGACTACAAAAAGTAATTATTTTATCCACCTATCCAATAGTCAATTGAATATTAAACATAAATACTAGCAAGATATTGAGTTACCTCAGATATGTTTCTATCTGAACTCAATTGAACATGATGAAAAAATAACTTTCTATAGTAATAATAATGCCAAAATATTTTATTAATTATTCGATACCTATAATCATTTCAAGCTGCATACTTCCACTTAAAATAATTAAACAGCTTTTTTCTCATGGAGTATTTCCCCAGTAGTATCAAAATGTCACTTGGACTCATTAAGTATAGAATTAATAATTTGCATTCTGGATAAATAGAAAATAAGGACTTCAAGCTTGAATCCAGAGGTCAAATTTAGGTTTTAGAGGAAAGTAATATTTACAAACATTTTGGTCTCTAGGCAAGATAAGACACCAAGAAAGCTCTGGCTGTGTATGTCAAAGGGCTTATTGACATCCTACAATCCAAGCTAAATGGGAAGAGCACATTTAAAGCAATTGATGCCTCTGCAACACTAGTCATAATGTCTATATCCAGCACTATAAAATGGACAGTAACAGATTTGGAAAATACCCTATCAAAAACCCACACAAAATTAGTAAAATATACATATGTTCTAAATAATGGAGAACTCTACATAGGTAGTAAATAATGGAATCTTTTGACTCTAAATCCATCGTACCACATTGTACCTTTGAAGGCTCAGAGTTGCTAAATTACTTGATAAAATCATAAAGTAACTTGGCATTAAAATTAAGATTAGAGCCTCAGTTTTTTGCCCTTGAGTTTAACACTCTCTTTGTAGTACCATTCTGGGTTCTGCCAGAATATTTACTAAGTTCTCTAATAGTCTGAAAATTTGAAATAAGATTTTCTTTAATGCTTAATTATGAAGAGTGATGCAAAAACGTTCCCAGGGACTGGAATGCTGCCCTAACTTTGTTTAGGATTTGAAGGTTTAATTGCATTAGTGCTTGAGACACTGATTAGAATCAGATACTTTAGAAGCTGCCTATAGGGTACATTGTGGGTCAGACCTGCCCACAAAGCTTGGTATTGTACAAACATGACATGCTGTTTACATAATCAATTTTCAACATTCCCAGATGACCCTCAAGAGGTCTCTCAGTTTCTCAACCTGTTATCATCCTCATCTAGTCTAGTCTGGGCCTGATTTCCTTCAGTATTTCTTCATGGAGCTACATGTTCACTTTTGTCAAGAGTGTACAAACCAAATCCTTTTATTACCTTCTTTCAAAAGTGCTACCTCTTCTGTCACTAAACTATTTTTGTCTTCTATTAGAGTCTCTTCTGCCATCTGCACAGATATTTTGTACCCAAGTACTCAAAATGCATCTCATTACTTCCCTTTTTGTGCAATCTTCTCTTTTCCACCTTTGATTTTCTTTGGCTTTTTTGTGTTCTCTGAATGTATTCTGTAATCTTTCTTAGTCTTTTCTATGCCTAATGTTTTATACCTTGCAGGCACCCCTTGTTTACCCTTGATTAGTCTCTGCTCAGCTCCCTCATTTACATAGTCTTTTTAAAATTCTTGTTGCATCTATAATTAGTAATTTCATGTAGCCCTTAATGTTTGCTATTTCCCTTTGCATTCTTCACTTCTCTTTACTTCTCTTTACAAACCTGATGGATTGTTTCTCTTCCATATCTTTTACTACTTAAGGAAAATCTATAGAGTTATTGTCTAGAAATCATAGTCATTCCACTCTCACTAATAATGTCAACATCCAGAAAAGCATCATTTTTCTAAGCAGCTTTTCCAATTTTGTGATATAGCCTTTCTGGACCTTAGTTTCCTTATCTATAAAATGGGAGGATAGAATTAGTTCCCTAGAGATCCTTCCAGTTCTAACTTTCTAATTTTGGTACAATAAAAGCCCTTTGAGGGCAGAGACTGTTCCATTTTTGTCTTTCATTCCCTATATACCTAGCAGACTGTCCAGTGCTTAGATGCTTATTGTATAAATATGAGATATATCTACCCCTGAAATATTTATTTCACAACTTCTGGAATATCTATTTTAGCATCTTTCCATATATCAACTCATAAAGGTAGATTGTAGTTTATCCGTGAAAGGGAAGCTGTATTGAACTCCCTATGTTTTCAACCTCAGTTTCCTCATCTGCATGACATTTTTTGTCTTCTTTGATGCACTCTCTTGGGATTTCCTTGGCTAGTTTCTCCACCATTTCCCTTCAATAAGATATGTATACCCCTAACTCCTTCAGCCTTTAGTTTCCTTTTGTGTGTGTTGCTGCTCGTTGTTGGGATAACCTCATCCTCCTGTAAGATCTCAAGCTTTGATACTCTACCTCATCACTACCTTATACCCCTCTGATTAAAAGATGGAACCATGAATTCTAAATTTCCATTTAAGGAAAGACCTCAGCTCATACATCTTCTCTTTCCTCATCATGCTGTACCACCATGAGACTTCTCTGACTGAATTGTTCACCATTTCCCCTCAGTAGAGTACTCTTCCAACCTCTCCCTTTCTTAGCTTCCTTCTACATGTATTACAGACCCCCGTTAGACTATAAGTATCTTGAGGGCAGCGACTTTTTATTTTTTGTGTGTGTTTCTATCTCCATTGATTAGCACAGTGCCTGACACATAATAGACACTTAATAAATGTCTGTTGACTATTTACTATTTTGATACTTAGTCATATCCTGCCTAGTATTGATTGTCATTTAATTGTTTTGCCTCTTTTATGTGATTGCAAGATAATTGAAGATAGGGAACACAGATGAGACTTGTGTACGAAAATTGTCTACAAAGGATGAACTACTCAGCCTAAAAATCGATACCACCATAGTAGTCATTTTAAACCCTTCTGTAAGTACTAGCTCAGCTCCTGTTTTCTAGCTCCTTGGATCTTCCTTATCAGATATATTGAATTAGACCCAATACTACAGCTAGATTTTCTTCCCTCATGCCTATATTTCCTTGATTCCAAGATATCTTTGTCAGTCCTAGACTCAAAACTCTCTCTAGTCTGCATTGTATCTAAATTCCTCTCCCACATGCACTTCAGGAAATAAGTTATAATATGCTTCTTCTTGTTGATCAGTTATTTTCAATTGTGTCCAACTCTTAATGACTCCATTTGGGGTTTTCTTGGCAAAGATACTGGAATAGTTTGCCATTCCCTTTTACAGTTCATTTTATGGATGAGGAAACTGAGACCAATGAGTTTAAGTGGATTGCCCAAGGTTGAAGAGCTAATAAGTGTTTCAGACATTCTATCCACCATGCTACTTAGCTGCCCTGCTATAGGATACAAACCCCTCAAGATATCCAAACTCCCCTACATTTGCTTTGCTTGGAGTGGGAATGTTGTGATTTCTAGCATGGTACTATTTTATCATAATTTCACAGAATTTCAGAGTTGGAAGCAAACTTAGGAAAGAAAACTCCCATTACTAATAAAGATCTGCAATTTGAATTCTTTAGAGTTGCCTTTGGCCCTGAAAGACTAAATGATTTTCCATATGTCTCCTAGCTAGAATGTATCAGAGGTAGGAATTGATCCTAGGTTTTCCAGACTCTGAGGCCAGTTTTCTTTCCACAACAACCTACAGTGATCATTTACATGGTTTCTTAAAGGCTGAAGTCCAATCCATATCTGCCTGAAAACCCTCCATTTAATATCCCCTTCATGTCTTTTCTAAAATTAGTATAAAGACCTCTAACAAGACAGCTCTATAATAGGTTTGGTCTTTCAGCATAATAAAGTTTTTCTTTTGGAAAACAACTCCTAAACTAATTAAAGGGAGCTATCATACCCTCTATTCCACAGATGATTCTCCACTCACCAGAGAGGTCTTGTGGTATGGTAGACAGAATGATGGAAATGGAACCACAGAGATCTGGGCTTAAACTGACACAACCATTTTATGTTGGACAATTCCCTCAAATTCTCAGGTCCTTAGTTTCCTAATTGCTAAAATAAGGGGAGGTTGGGCTCAATGATCTCCACTTTGAGTTCTAAATCTATGAGCCTTTGAGTCCCAAAAGAATTTTCTTTTCTGAGCTAAATATCCTTAGTTCTTTCTACCAATCTTCTTTTGGGGGGCATTGTTTCTAAGAATCTCATCTTCCTGGTTGTCATCATCTGGATCTACTTTACTTTATAAACATTCTTTCTTTTTTATGTTCTTTTTTTAGTTAAGAAATTGATTTATTTTATTTAGAATATTTTTCTATGATTAAATGATTTGTGATCTGCTCCTCTTCCTTCCTCCCTTCCAGAGCTGACAAGAAATTCCACTGGATTATAAATGTATCATTGTTCAAAACCTATTTTCATATTATTTATATTTGCAAAGGAGTGATTTTTTTAACACAAAACCCCAATCATATCCCCATCCAACCATGTGATTGACCATGTTTTTTCTTCTACAATTCTATTCCCAGAGTTCTTTCTCTGGATGTGGAGAGCATTCTTCTTCATAAGTTCCTTGGTGTTGTCCTGGATCATTCCATTGCTACTAGAAGAAAAGTTTTACATTAGATTTATAAATGTTCTTTCTGAAAAATGTCGCCTCAAAATGATTCAGGAGTAATTGTAGTTGTCTCTGCCAAGAAAGACAACTCCTTTCTCCCTGCCCCTACCTAAGGATAATGAGGACCCATTCCAAAATTTATCTTTGCTTCTTTAGAGTTTACATTTGAAATTACTCTTCACATAGTCACTACAATGAATATTAAGATAAAAACTGTGGTTAACTTAAGATCTATATGCTTCAGGAGGGTAACAGAATGGGTTTATGGCCAGCTAAAGGGAGGAAAACACCCCATCTGGAGGCTCATGTGGACCAAGGTTCATGATAAGCACTGTTAAAACTTCCAAAAGTAGAGAAGAGATTAAATAAATGTGTAGCTACAACCCTGGGCAAAGGACCAAGCCATGTAAAAGCAAGTTTAAGTGATAGGAGGAGATTTCATTAAGTAGAACAGGAAATCCCTTGAAAGCAAGGTCCTCTGGCAAATTTCCACTTTACTATGTCCTTAAAATTTCAAGAACCCTGTTCTCTGCCACAATCTAGTGGAGGATGCACCTACCAAAGGGAAGAATTGGTAGAGTATCTCAACTCCCATAAGTGTGAGGGTCATTCAAGGGAAGTAGGTAACACTTCATGAGATGAAAACTTCATTACCCCTAACTATTTATATATTATATATTTATTTCTATATTTTATTTATTATTTCAAATATTATTATTAAATATATTACATATATATAATCTTATTTGATCTTCACAATAACCTTATAATGTAAGGATCAATATTAGCTTCATTTTACAGATAAGGAAACAATTTTAGAGAAGTGATGTCTATAATTATATAATTATTAAGTGTAAGAAGTAGGATTTTATCCTATGTACCTACTGACTTCAAGAACCTTCAAGCACTATAAAATTCTAATGTTATTAATCATTTTTATCTAAAATGTTCTCCTCATTCTGTCAGTATCTAAACAAATATTTTAATAAAATACTTTTTCTTTTATTAGAAGCGGTATTTATTTCAATGTCTGTCAGTAACATTTGGGTTCTACCAAAATAGATAGGCTCAAAGAAATACTAATTTTCCATTTCAGCATCCATAAAATACCTTTTCCCACCTATCCTTAAATTTGATTGATTTGTCTTGGAATATGTCTGGTTACACACACACATACACACACACACACACACACACACACACACACACACTCTTAAACATGCACCCAGAGCCAAATGAGAAAATTCTCACATATTCCTGTCTAAGAGGAAAGAAGACAGTTCCACATGTTCTGTGGTGAACTGAGACTAGCAATAAATCCTAGGCTGGCCTTTGCTACTAACAGCACTGCAGGTTTAAGCCACTTCAACTTTTGAGTGACTCCTGAGTAGCCATAGGTATCTTTGGAAGATTCCGTGGGAAAGTTCTGTTAATGGATATTTAGCACTAAGTTGAGCACCTATGAGATGGGTCCAAAATTGAGCTAAAGAACAAATCCAAGTAAAATTGTGTAACAAAAATTGTATGGCATATTCTCTTTAGTATAGGGATGCCCTCCACTGTCACAGAGAATGGCCTCCCCTCTTTATCATCCTATTTGACTCATATCTATGACTTTCCATAAATCCCCCACAGAGAATGCACCTGAGATACTGTAGTTGTTCCTCTAGTTCTTTTCATATGTTTGTAAATAACCAGGCATACCCCCTAGGATACCCACTCTTACTAAGGAACTGACTCACCTCCTTGTCTGGTTCTTGGTAATGTCCTTTAGGCTACTTTCCAGAAAAATCACCATCAATAACATGACTCAGTCTATTTATAACCACCATATAGCTTTCTATCTTTCCATTACATTTTGTATCAACTACAATTTTATTCAAAGATTACTATATTCCATGATTCACCAACATATAACAACACTATGAGAATATGGATATTAAAAAGGTGGGCTCTTATAGTCAAGAGCTTTTATAGGGTTGCTGAAAGCATCATGCAATTTTCCAAATGTAATCTAACCTCCTCCACGCTGCCTATTCAATTTTGGGTATAGCTCCTTCTCTATCTATAGTGCCTATAAATATGTGTACACAGACAAACAGACATATAGGTATTTCTCCTGGAGAACATTATACATAGATTGATAGGCAGATATAATAAATAGACAGCTAGAAGAAAGAGTGGATAAAACAACAGAACTTACAGTCAGGAAGACCTAAATTTGAATACTGATTCAGACACTTTCTAGTTATATGATCTTTGGAGAGTCACTTCATTTCTCTCAGCCTCAGTTTCCTCATCTATAAAATGGAGATAATTATAGTACCTAGAATATAGGGTTATTGAAAGAAGCAAATTACATTATATACAGGGAGAAAAATAGGTATATATGTGTATTTATTTGTGTGGAGAGCATTTTTCAAACTCTAATGTACAATAAAATGTTAATAATTAAGCTTATGTGTGTGTATTTATGGACATAAGTATGTAAGCATGTCAACAGAGGTGTGTGATACCACTTGGATAGGAGACTAGGTTAATGAACTACATAAGAAAAACCAAATGGTTGAAAATGTCTATTGCCAAGGCTGTGACATATAACTGGTTACACAAAATTAGTCTATCTAAGAGAAATAGTCTGTCTGAGAGAGATAGATGGAGAGAGACATAATAGATGGAAAGATAAAAAAGCTAGCTAGCTAGATGGATACATGGATGGATGGATAGATAGATAGATAGATAGATAGATAGATAGATAGATAGATAGATAGATAGATAGATAGATAGATAGATATGGCAGACAGATAAATAGATGCATGACAGACAGGTAGATAGATGATAGATATGACAGATACATAGATAGATAGATAGATAGATAGATAGATAGATAGATAGATAGATATGGCAGACAGATAAATAGATGCATGACAGACAGGTAGATAGATGATAGATATGACAGATACATAGATAGATAGATAGATAGATAGATAGATAGATAGATAGATAGATAGATAGATAGATAGATAGATAAACTTGCTCAATTAACTATCCATCTAACTGCATGTTGCTGTAAGGATAATGGACATATATCATAAGTTTAGTTTTTCTTGAGTGGTTTATTAGCCTGATCCATGATTGTGGACTTCTCTGAAGAGGCCCTACAGCATTCCAGAGCCTGAGAGAATGAATGCAACAACATATGTAAAGAGAAACCCAGAGCATCTCACCCTCTATATAAGGAATCCTTGCTCTATTTGACCTTTGTGTTATATAACTTTCATCCTTCCTTTTCTCTGTTTTGCCTGGTGTTGAAAATAAAGGGTTTGTTGATCGAAAGTGTTCCTGTGATTACATTACTCAGAGAGTCTCATATAACCTAGAAGCAGCCTGACTTGAAGGTATGGAAAACCTGAGTTCAAATCCAGCCCCAGACACTTACTGGCTATGCGACTAGGAAGGCCACTTAAGCTCTGTATGTCTTAGTTTCCTCAGCTATAAAAATGGTGGTAAAAACAACCCTTTCCTCACAAGATTGTTGTGAAGATCAAATAAGATATTTGCAAAATGCTTAGCACAGTGCCTGGTGCATAGTAGGTAATATATACTTGTTTAACCCCTTTCCTTCTTTCTCTCTCTTCTCCTTCCCATATTAACATTTACATGGCAGACATCTTATTGCTGGAACAAAATGCAACTCAGTTCCTTTTTTTTTAAATCAACAAATAATAGACATAGTGGCATTTCATAATTCTCAACACAGATAGCAACATATACCTGTATGTATGCATAAGTAATTTTCATTTATTATTGTCTATTTTGTCCATGAGTGCATCTTTCAAGTCTCTGAGAACCCTGAAGAACATTGCATTAATCAGAACTAGAAATAAGCTTTAAGGGAAAGGAATTGTAAGTCTTTCCAAGCAGAGGATTAGTCAGACAACCATGAGTACTGCATACCTGGTAGTCTATACTTCAAAGTAGGAGTACAATTTAGTGTCTGTTTAACTTTCTTTATGAATCCTTTAGTGCAGCACCATGCACTTGTGGGTGCTTAATGAATACCCCTTGATTAATGTGGCAGCATAAAGTGCCACCTGCCGAGATACCACAGCTTACTAAAAACTGCCTGAAAAATACAATTTCCAGAAATATGCTTGCTTTCTTTCAGACTTAGTGCATTTAGAGTAATGTCAGGGAATAACAGCTTCTTGACATTAATTATCGTGCCAGCCCAGAAGTTGGGCTTTCTGAAAAGCAGCCTGGGGCTGCTGGAGGGGTCACATATTTTAATATCCACTTACCTTGATACCAGACTAATTCAAAAGATGCTCACTTGCAGTCCCGTTTTCATTTGCAGGCTGGTGGGTAAGTGACCTACCATTAAATCCACAAGTCTTGATTAATTCTCTCTACTTAGTATGTCCCAATTTCTGACAAGGTATGTGGTTGGAGGATTGACAAGCTTGTTAAGGTCTTATAGAAGAGCCTGATTATATAGCATTGGAAGTACCTTGAGCTCTGAGTGGAAGATCTAGTCCTCAGAGCACATTCTGCCTAATAACTCAAAGTGAAAGCAGTATTTGCTTCATATTTAGAGTGTGGTCAATCCCCTGTCCTCTGCACAGAAACTATTATTAGATAATAAGATTGCAGACTTAGTGCAGGAAGAGACCTAGAAGGCCAATAAGTCTATCATGCTCATTTTATAGGTGAACAAATTGAAACTAAGAAAAATTACTGACTTGTCCAGGTTCACACAGTAAATATATGAGTTGGATTTGAACTCACATTTTCCTGACTCTAAGTCCAGCTCTTTATCTTTTATGCCATTTCATTATCTCTTTTTTTTCTTGCAACTTCCATAATTCTCTGTTGTCTTCAAATTCCATAGGGTCTTCTATTTCATCAAGTGTTGCATCATTTTCCTTTTTTTGCAGTATTTATTTATGTATGCTTTTATATTTAATCCTCTGGAGAAAGAAGAGGCAAAAATATTTCAATATCTTTACCAAGAAAACTTCATGGACAATATGGTTCATAGGGTCATGAAGAGTCAGACACAATTTAATAATTGAACATTAAAATTATTTATAGTTGCCTGAACTTGTTTAAGAGATCTGGAGACCATGTTTATTTCTGTTGTTACTATTTTTTCTGATAAATTATCTCTTTATGATCAAGGTCTTTGAGTTTTCTTGTCCCCCCATATTTTTGCTATTTTTAATCTTTTTTTCCCCCTTATTCTCCTTCTCTTTACTCCCTGATTGTGGTTTCTCTGGGGGCTGGAACCCAAAGTGTCTCAGCTTCCTCTGACAAGGAGTATTTCATGGTTTGCCAATCAACTGGCTTTTGGGGTCAATTGCCTCAACTGACTTTTGATTAGAGTTATCAGACAGTCCCAGCTATATGTTGGAATGCTGCACAGCTCCCCACATGTAAAATGTTCCATCTTGATCACTTTATTCCCCTCCCTCTGTTCCTCAGTTCTATGCCCTCCATTCTTGCCATTCTAAGCCTGTTTTCCCAGGATAGCAAATCCTGCTTTCCCAAGCACCAAGATTTTCAGGTTACAGATCCAACCAGGCTTTTGTTCCTGAAGGGTTGTGGTGAAGCTGACTGTCTAGGGCCAAGCTAACTGTCTACACCTAAGCAAACTTCCACAAACTGGAGTTGGGTATCTACAGCACTGGAAAAGAGGGAGTGGGGATCTGAGTGTAGGGGTGATTTTTTTTGTATGCCAGTGTTGTATCTTTAGGTCTATTCATGCAGCCTCTTTGCTGATGGGTTGGAGGGTAGAGGGTACTGAGTAAGTTCAAGGTCAGTGAGTGTCAATTATTTCATTGGGGAGAATATTTTTTACCTTCTTTAGGATTCTGGGTATCCTAGACCACTAAATCAGCTGAAGTTGTTTTTTCTTTGGCACCTTATGTCTATTTTGGAGAGACTGAGAATCAGTAGATAGAGGAAAATATTTAATTTGCCATTTTGTGGCTCACTTGACCCAGAAGCTGGAAAAGAAACTCATTATTCATGGTAGGCCATTGTTATTATAATAAAAATGACAATACAACCAAAATTTTTTCCTCTTCAAAACTAATAAGGGGTTAATATATGAAACTGAACAAAATAATAACAAAATTCAGCATTAAGTCAAGAACAACAAGGAAAATAATGAAAAAAATTGAGATAAAAGTTGTCAAATTTCAAACAATCTTATAAAGCACTAACCATCAAAATACTTATTATTCACTAGTCTAAAATTAATAAATACATCACTGAAATAGAATAGAGAATTATGACCCTAAAATAATTATACATAGTAACTAATGTTCATTAAACCTAAGAATGGCAAGAGGAAGAAGAGGAGGAGGAGGAGAAAGAAGAAGAAGAAGAAGAAGAAGAAGAAGAAGAAGAAGAAGAAGAAGAAGAAGAAGAAGAAGAAGAAGAAGAAGAAGAAGAAG
>NC_058130.1:159022621-159121825 GCF_016433145.1 Gracilinanus agilis
GAAAGAAAGAAAGAAAGAAAGAAAGAAAGAAAGAAAGAAAGAAAGAAAGAAAGAAAGAAAGAAAGAAAGAAAGAAAGAAAGAAAGAAAGAAGAAAAGAAGGAAGGAGGAAAGGAAGAAAGAAGGAAGGAGGAAAGGAAGAAAGAAGGAAGGGGGAAAGGAAGAAAGAACTATATGAAATATGGACTATATGGAACCACATGAAAAATGTCCTACATTGCCATTATTAAGGGAAATGCAAAAAAAATTAAAGCAATTCAGATTTTACCTCATAGCCAGAAAATTGAAGGGGGGAAATGAGCAGTCAGTACTGGAAGGATTACATGAAAATATATACTCTTATTTCACTTTTGATGGATCTGTAAAATTATTCTATCATTCAGGAAAATAAGTTGGAATTTATCTAGAGAGTGACTAAAATATTAACACCTTTAAATGAAAAAAAAACTATGAAACTAGGCATAAAATTTTAAGAGGGAAAGGAATTAAGTGGAGAAAGAAAAATCCCCATAAATGAAAACAATTATTATAGCACCCTTTTGTGGTCAGAAAAATATTAAAGCAGAGTAAATGTCCATTAAATGAGAAATTATTAAATACAGTTTGATATATTAATATAATGGAATATTATTGAGCCACAAAAAGCAATGAAATCAAGTAATTCAGAGAAACTTGAAAAATATGAATTGATGTAGAATGAAGTTAGCAGAACCAAGATAATGGCACATACAATGATCACAACAACAGAAAGATAAACAAAACTAAAAATATCAAAATTCATATTAATGCAATGACCAATCTTGACTTCAGAGTACTGATAATACTCTTCTACCTTCTAGTACGTGAAAGTGATAATAGACTAGATAAACTAGTCAACACTGTGAAGGGAGGAAAGTAAGAGCAGGACAGCAATAATAGATTAGAAAGGAAGGAAAGTACTAGAACTCATTAGCACCAATGGAGAGCTAATGGAAAAGACAAGACTTTGTGCTAACAAAGAATCCATGGTGTCAACAGAGGTCTCTTCCTATGTGAGTCCTGGGTGTAAGGGAAGACTGATGGAATAGGGAAGAATTTGTGTTGTGACCCAAGGGCTACAATTGAGTCCACAGAATGTGAAAAGATCTGGGGGAAAGCCCAAAGGAGACTGGCAAGGTCTTTTATGGAGGCTTTATGAGAAGACATAGAAAAGAATCAAACAAGATAAACAAGTATTACTAAACTGCTACTAGAATACAGCTGTGCTTGGTACAAAAAGCAACCCTTCTCCAATGACTTTTCTTTCCTTTCTCTGTATAAAGGGTTACAGCACAGTCAGATCCTAGATACAGAAACAAAAAGGATTCCAAGGCCATCCATTCAACCCCTTCATTTTATAGAAGAGGACTTTAAAGACCAGGGATTTGAGTAACTTGCCCAAGATCATGCAACTGATCAGAATCAGAAGCAAAATTTGAAACCAGGTCCTCTCATTCTAGAGCCAAGTGCCCTTTCCACTATAACATGCTTCCTCCTTGTACCTCTCAGAATCCCTAATCCATCATGGTAGCACCTGTATATAAGCCTATATATGTACTTGCATGTGATAAAATATGGAAAGCCAAATGAAATATTTATCTGAAAAGCAGAAGAAATATTATTTTTTTGATTCAACAAATGGAAGAAATCTGGGGAGTACAAGGTAGATGTCCTATGCTATAATAAAAGATTCAAACAGATTTAAAATTTTTAATTAAAACCAATAGAAAATAACTAATATTGCAGATAAAAACATAACATCTAAAGTACATAATAAACTGTTAAAACGTACCTGTTATAAAACCAGTGCAACAAGATTAGAAGAAAAGAAGAAATCTGGGATAATTTGTCAAATATAATAGAGAACTGAGTCAAATTTATAAAAATACAAATCATTCTCTAATTGATAGATGGTCAAAGGATATGTATAGGCAGTTTTCAGATAAAAAAATTAAGAATATATGTAATCACAAGAAAAAATGCTCTAAATTACTCTTGATTAGAAAAATAGAAATTAAAACAACCTATAAGTTGGATAATATGAGAGAAAAGGAAAACAATAAATTCTGGAGGGAATGAGGGAAAACTGGGGCATTAATGTACTGTGGGTAGAATTGTGAACTAATCTAGTCAAGCTGGAGAACAATTTGGAACTATGCCCAAAGGGCTTTAAAACTGTCATCCAGCAATACCATGACTAGGTCTGTATCGCAAAGATATTTTTACCTTTTTATACAAAAATATTCATAGAAGCTCTTTTTGTGGTGACAAAAAATTGGAAACTGAGGAGATGTACATCATGTGGGGAATGGCTGAACAAATTTTAGTATATGATTTTAATGGAATACTACTGTGCCATAAGAAATGGTGAGAAGGATAATTTAAGAAGAACTTAGAAAGACCTATATGAACTGATGCAAAGTCAAGTGAGTAGAACCAGAAGAATATTGTACACAGTAACAACAATATTAAAGAATACTTATGAGTGACTTAGCTATTTCTAGCAATACATTGATCCAAGAAAATACTTAAGGTTTCATGATGAAAAATGTTATCTGCCTCTAGAGAAATTGCTGACAAGTCTGAATGCAGACCAATACTTCCTATATTTCACTTTATTTATTCATTTTTCTTTTTCCCTCAAGTTTTCTTTCACAAAATTACTAATATGGAAAGATATTTTATATTATTACGCCTGTAAAATCTATATCTGCTTGCTTGCCATCTTAGGAAGGTGTGGGAGGGAGAGTGAGAATTTGGCTTCAACTTTTAAAAATGAAGGTTAAAAATGTTTTTTCATGTAATTGAGAAGAAAAATAAAATATTTTTTTAAAAAACAGGTATAGTAAGAACTTTTAAAAAGCCATTTGTTGTGTGTTGTAATTCTCTGTTGTAATTCTTAGTCCATAATAGATGAGTGGTCAGGGGATAGGAAAAGACTACTTTCAAAAATAGGAAACATACAGTATAAATAATTATGTGAAACAATGTTCAATTTCATTAATAATCACATGCAAATTTTGAGACATTACTGTAAAAGCATACCATTTGCTAAATAATTATAAGTAATGAAATTCAATGCTGGAAAAAATTGTGAAGAAATAGTCATGTACTTGTGTGTGGCATTGCAAGCTTATCAAATTTTTCAGGAATGCAACCTGATTGTACACCATAGAATCTGCAAAAATAGACATGCCTTTTAACCTAAAAATTTCCATTTAAGGAGTATATTAACAAGTATTTTTTAAGCTGCCAGTTCAAAGATTTTTAGTGCCTTTATATGTAATTGAAAAGTTAAAAGTAACTAAAAGATCCAATAAAAGAAATAAATAAACAAAATATAGCACATTAACATAGTTGAATATTAAAAACCAAAATAAGATGAATAAGTATAAGAAATACAGATAAATCTAGAAATAACTTTGTGAAATAATACAAAGTAAAAAACAAAAACAGAAGAATGAAGTACATATTAGCTATACTCCTAAAGGAAATGTGAATGAAAATTGCAAAGAATCCTGTTGGGAACTTAAAGGAAGAAACTAAAATAATATTTTGATTTCTTTGCATTGAAATTAATTTAAGTGTAAATAGCTATTAAGGAAATGTGGTTGCTCATAATTATCAATATTGTGTCTGTAATGAAATGCTTAATTTAAAAATAAATTTTAAACTAAATTGAGGGATAAGAACTAGGTGTGTGATTTTAATGGGACAGGAAATTCCCTATGAGATAGCTCCCTCTATTAATGCAGATCATCTCATTCTCTATAACTTAGTGTGTTTTAGGTTTACCTAGAGCAGAGATGTCAAATATGGGTCTTTAGGAAACATATGAGTCATATTCCAAAGTATGGCAGGAACCATTAAAATGTAATTAGAAAATGTTTAACAAAATCAATATAATACATATCAATAAATACAACAAATCAATAATACAATACACACAATACAATAAATTAATACAATACAAATCAATACAAAATACAATAAATCAATAATATGGTACAATCAATAATACAATATAATACATATCAATAAATACAATAAATCAGATAATGGTAATTTGTGGCTTGCTTAGTCAATATATAGCCCATAGGAATCCAGTTTTAATTTGAGTTTGCCCCCAGTGACCTAGAGCTTAAAAAGTTATACTAAAAATGATGTGTATATAGCAAAAAGGTATACTGAAAACAAGTAATCACAGGATCACATACAGTTATTTATCCTTAGTTTTCAAGGAGGACCAATGGGGTGATGTCTTGACTTGTGCATGAATTGGATTTAAGGGATTTAAGAGACATTATGCAAGAGTTTGAAGAGTTCCACAAAGTCTCACTCTCTCTCCAGAGTCATCAAAGTCTAGTGGCAAGAAAAAAGTCAGGATTACTGGTGATGGTCCAGACTGCAATAGATGACTCTTGCCTCTTCAACATCTATCCAACCTCTCAGTACTTCATAGCCCCTGTTTCTGTCTTCATTGCCACTGAAGAAATTATTTCCATCCATCTATTCTCCTGGCAGAAGTCTTCACATGCCTGGGGTAGACATCCCTCCAACACACCAACAGGTTTGAGGCTTACAGGTTACCCTCAATCTGGTTTAACCTCATAGGTTTTACCGTAGTTTGGCCACTGCTCATGCTATAGCTTCCTGGAGCCACAAGTAAGAATTGACCAATAGATGGGAAGGTCAATGAGCAGCCCTGAAAAGGGCTCAATAAGCCCCCACATCAGAGGGGCAAGTCTTCTCTGAGTACCACATATACTCCAGTATATATTAGAGAAAGGATTTGAAATTAGGTCTTCCTGATTTCAGAACCACCTCTCTGTCCACTCTCTAAAATCAGTTTATAAGTTGTTTGTTTTTTTTTAATGAGAGAGATGAAATGATTTGCCCAGCATCACAAAGCAATTAGAGGCAGAAACAGAACAAAAACCCTGTTCAAGTCATCCAACATGAACACCTGTGTGCTGTACACTATAGGCATTTCAAATTCCAATAGAAAAATTGAGACATATGGAGAAGAAACAAATTTAGGAAACTAGAAAAAATCTTTCTGAATTTTAATCAAAGGTATTTTTGCTATATTTTAACCTGAATATAGTAGATCATTCTATTGAGTCATCTGTTGTATTGACTAAACGCAAATTTATACTGTATGAATGAAAAAAATGCTTAGAACTAGACCTGTGTATATGGGCATCATGCTTATATTCCTTGTAAGTGAATCTTTACACATTAAAAAATTAGATATTGGCACTAATTTGAAAATACACAACACAAAGTATGGTTTTAGAACTTTAAGGACCTATCATTTCATCATTGTGAATAGTACTTCGTTCCATTAAAGCACCTTTCTATCTTAGTAACAATTTAGTCCCCTCCTATATCCAAGAATATTGATGATCAACATTTTAGTAATAAGCGCCTCTGATTCTTGTTTGGCCACTCCTCACAAATAAAATTGTCTCCTCTATTAGATAATAAACTTTTTTTCCAATTTCCTCATTTTATTTTATTTTTTTATATTTATTAAAATATTTGTTACATAATTCATGTTCTTACTTTCCTCTTCACCCCCCAACCTCCTCCCCTGCCACCAATAGCCAATTCACATTTCCATTGGTTTTAACATGTGTCATCTATCAAGACTTATTTCCAAATTGTTGATAGTTGCATTGGTGTGGTAGTTTCAAGTCTTCATCCCCAATCATGACCGCTTCAACCCATGTGTTCAAGCAGTTGCTTTTCTTCTGTGTTTCCTCCCCTGTACTTCTTCCTCTGAATGTGGGTAGGGTTCTTTTCCATAAGTCTCTCAGAATTGTTATGGATCATGCTTATGTTATGCATTTCTGCTAATACAGAAGTCCATTACAATCTATTTTACCACAGTGTATTGGTCTCTGTGTACAATGTTCTTCTGGCTTTGCTCATTTCGCTCTGCATCAGTTCCTGGAGGTCTTTCCAGTTCACATGGAATTCCTCCAGTTTATTATTCTTTTGAACACAATAGTATTCTATCACCAGCATATACCACAATTTGTTCAGCCATTCCCCAATAGAAGGGCATATACTCGTTTTCCAGTTTTTTGCCACCACAAAAAGCATGACTATAAATATTTTTGTACAAATCTGTTTATCTATGATCTCTTTAGGTAGAAACCCAACAGTGATATGGCTTGATCAAAAGGCAGGCAATCTTTTATAGCCCTTTGAGCATAGTTCCAAATTGCCATCCAGAATGGTTGGATCAGTTCACAACTCTACCAGCAATGCATTAATATCCTAATTTGGCCACATCCCCTCAAGTATTCATTACTCACCTCTACTATCATTTTAGCCAATCTGCTAGGTGTGAGGTGATACCTCAGCATTGTTTTGATTTGCATTTCTCTTATTATTAGAGATTTAGAACACTTTCTCATGTGCTTATTGATAGGTTTGATTTCTTTATCTGAAAATTGCCTATTCACATTCTTTGCACATTTATCAATTGGGGAATGGCTTGATTTTTTATACAATTGATTTAACTCCTTGTATATTTGAGTAATTAGACCCCTGTCAGAATTTTTTGTTATAAAGATTTTTTCCCAATTTGTTGTTTCCCTTCTGATTTTGGTTGCACTGTTTTTGTTTGTACAAAAGCTTTTTAATTTAGTATAATCAAAATCATTTATATTATATTTTGTAATTTTCTCTACCTCTTGCTTGGTTTTAAAATCTTTCCTTTCCCAGACATCTGACAAGTATACTATTCTGTGTTCACTTAATTTATTTATAGTTTCCCTCTTTATATTCAGGTCATTCACCCATTCTGAATTTATCTTGGTGTAGGGTGTGAGATGTTAATCTAAACCTAATCTCTCCCATATTGTTTCCCAATTTTCCCAGAAGTTTTTGTTAAATAGTGGATTTTTGTCCCACAAGTTGGGCTCTTTGGGTTTATCATACACTGTCTTGCTGATGTCACTTACCCCAAATCTATTCCATTGATCCTCCCTTCTGTCTCTTCACTAGTACCATATTGTTTTGATGACCACTGCTTTATACTATAGTTTAATACCTGGTACTGCTATACCACCTTCCTTCACATTTTTTTTCATTATTTCCCTTGTTATTCTTGATCTTTTGTTATTCCAAATGAAATTTGTTATAGTTTTTTTCTAATTCAGTAAAGAAGTTTTTTGGTAGTTTGATAGGTATGGCACTAAATAAATAAATTAATTTGGGTAGAATTGTCATTGTTATTATGTTAGCTCTTCCTACCCATGAGCAATCAATGTATTTCTAATTGTTTAGATCTAGTTTTATTTGTTTGGAAAGTGTTTTGTACTTGTGTTCTTATAATTCCTGTGTTTGTTTCAGTAGATAGATTCCTAAGTATTTTATATTGTCTAGGGTGATTTTAAATAGTGTTTCTCTTTCTACCTCTTGCTGCTCTAATGTGTTGGAGATATATAGAAATGCTGATGATTTGTGTGCATTTATTTTGTATCCTGTAGCTTTGCTAAAGTTGTTGATTATTTCTACAAGCTTCTTAGTTGATTCTCTAGGATTTTTTAAGTAGACCATCATATCATCTGCAAAGAGTGATAGCTTAGTCTCCTCCTTGCCTATTTTGATACCTTCAATTTCTTTTTCTTCTCTAATTGCAACTGCTAGTGTTTCTAGTACTATGTTGAATAATAGAGGTGATAATGGGCATCCTTGTTTTACTCCTGATCTTATTGGGAAGGCTTCTAATTTATCCCCATTGCATATGATGTTTGTTGATGGTTTTAGGTGTATACTGTTTATTATTTTTAGGAAAGGTCCTTCTATTCCTATACTTTTCAGTGTTTTCAATAGGAATGGATGCTGTATATTGTCACAGGCTTTTTCAGCATCTATTGAGATAATCATGTGATTTTTGTTTGTTAGACTGTTGATATGGTCAATTATGTGGATGGTTTTCCTAATGTTGAACCAACCTTGCATTCCTGGTATAAATCCCACCTGATCATGGTGGATGATCTTCTTAATTACTTGCTGGAGTCTCTTTGCTAATATTCTATTTAAGGCTTTTGCATCTATGTTCATTAGGGAGATTGGTCTGTAGTTTTCTTTCTCTGTTTTTGATCTACCTGGCTTTGGAATCAGTACCATATTTGTGTCATAAAAGGAATTTGGTAGAACTCTTTCTTTGCTTATTATATCAAATAATTTGTATAGTATTGGGATTACTTGTTCTTTGAAGGTTTGATAGAATTCACTTCTGAAGCCTTCAGGCCCTGGTGATTTTTTCTTAGGGAGTTCTTTGATGGCTTGTTCAATTTCTTTTTCTGATATGGAATTGTTTACGTATTCTATTCTATATTAATATAGGCAATTTATATTTTTGAAATATTCATCCATGTCACCTAGATTGCTATATTAATTGCCATATAATTGGGCAAAATAATTTTTAATGATTGCCTTAATTTCCTCTTCATTAGAGGTGAGGTCTCCCTTTTCATCTTTGATACTGTCAATTTGGTTTTCTTCTTTCCTTTTTTAAATTAGATTGAACAGTAATTTGTCTATTTTATCTGTTTTTTCAAAATACCAGCTTCTAGCCTTATTTGTTAATTCAATAGTTCTTTTACTTTTGATTTTACTAATTTCTCCCTTGATTTTTAGTATTTCTACTTTAGTTTTCATCTGGGGATTTTTAATTTGCTCGCTTTCTAGTTTTTTAAGTAGCATGCCCAAATTGTTAATCTCTGCCCTCCCTAATTTGTTAATATATGCACTCAAGGATATAAATTTCCCCCTGAGTACTGCCTTGGCTGCATCCCGCTGAGTTTGGTAGGATTTCTCATCATTGTCATTCTCTTCAATGAAATTGTTGATTGTTTCTATGATTATTTCTTCTTTGACTAGCTGGTTTTGGAGAATCATATTACTTCATTTACAATTAGTTTATAATTTGCCTGTCCAGGTGCCCTTACTAATTATTATTTTTATTGCATTGTGATCTGAGAAGGTTACATTTATTATTTCTGCTCTTTTGCATTTGTTTGCAATGTTTCTATGCCCTATTACATGGTCAATCTTTGTGAATGTACATGTGCAGCTGAAAAGAAGTTGTATTCCTTTTTGTCCCTATTTATTTTTCTCCACATATCTATTAAATCTAATTTTCCTAGGGTTTCATTCACCTCTCTTCTCTCTTTCTTATTTATTTTTTGGTTTCATTTATCTAGATCTGAAAGAGCAATATTTAGATCTCCCACTAGTATAGTTTTATTATCTATTTCCTTCTTGAGTTCTGCCAGTTTCTCCTTTACAAATTTGGATGCTATGTCATTTGGTGCATATATATTGAGCACTGTTATTTCCTCATTGTCTATACTGCCTTTTATCAGGATGTAATAAGCTTCCCTGTCTTTTTTAATCATATCTATTTTTACTTTGGCTTTGTCAGAAATCATGATCTCTACTCCTACCTTCTTTTTCTCATTCGAAGCCCAAAATATTTTGCTCCAGCCCTTTACCTTAAATCTGTGTATGCCCACCCGCCTCATATGTGTTTCTTGTAGACAACATATGGTAGGCTTTTGGTTCCTAATCCACTCTGCTATTTGCTTCTGTTTTATGAGAGAGTTCATCCCATTCACATTCAGAGTTATAATTATCAGTTGTGTATTCCCCAACATTTTGATATCCTCTCCTAGTTCTACCCCTTCTTCTTAGGCTATTTCCTTTTAAACCAGTGATTTGTTTTAAACCATTAACTCTTGTCCCCTCCCTTGATTTACTACCCTTTCTACTCCCTCCCATATTATTCCCCTCTTTTTAATTTTAAGGCCTAATGAATTCCCTCCCCCTTCTCCTCCCCTCTCTTTTTTGACCTTCCCACTCCCCTGCTCCCCTTGGTTTATCTTTTCTGATTTTCTCAGTAGGGTTAGATAGAGTTCTATATCACAACAGATATAACTAGTTTTCCCTCTCAGGGTTGATTCCACTGAAAGTAAGGTTTAAATATTACCTCTTAATGCTCTCTTCCTCTCCTTCTTATAATAGTATTCATCCCCTCCCCTTCCCTTGCCCTCTTTGTGTGTAATAGAATATCCTATTTTTCTTATTCATTCAAGTTTCTCTTGTGCCATCTACTATTCACCCCCCCCCCATCTTTCCCACCCATTGCCATATCATCTTGGACCATTTAGTACTGCAACCTCTCCTTGTAAACAATTCTTCTAATTACTATAATAGTGAATAGAGTTCGCTACAGAGAATTACACATAACATTTCTCCATATAGGAATATGAATAATTAGATTTTATTGAAGCCCTTAAAGAGGCAAATTTAAAAATGAGTGTTCTTTCTTTCCCCTCTGTTTCTTATTTACCTTTTCATGTTTCTCTTGGGTTTTTTTTTGGTTGAATATTGAACTTTCCAGTTAGTCTTGGTCTTTTCTGTGCAAATACTTGGAAATCTTCTATCTTGTTGAATGCCCATACTTTCCCCTGGAAGTATATAGTCAGTTTTGATGGGTTGGTGATCCTTGGTTGTAGACCCAGTTCTCTTGCCTTTCTGAATATCATATTCTAAGCCTTGTGGTCTTGTAGTGTGGAGTCTGCCAGATCCTGTGTGATCCTGATTGGTGCTCTTTGATATCTGAATTGTCTCTTTCTTGCTTCTTGTAAAAATTTTTCTTTTACTTGGAAGCTCTTGAATTTGGCTATTATATTCCTAGGGGTTGTCTTTTCAGGGTTTAGTGTAGACGGTGATCTATGGATCCTTTCAATGTCTATATTGCCCTCTTGTTGTAGACCTTCAGGGCAGTTTTGCTGAATAATTTCTTTTAGTATGGAGTCCAAATTTCTATTAATTTCTGCTTTTTCAGGAAGACCAATGATTCTGAAATTGTCTCTTCTAGACCTGTTTTCTTGATCTGTCAATTTCTCAGTGAGATATTTCATGTTTCCTTCTATTTTATCAGTCTTTTGACTTTGCTTTATTTGTTCTTGCTATCTTGAGAGATCATTGGCTTCTACTTGCCCAATTCTTGTCTTTAGAGACTGGTTTTCTGCTATAATCTTTTAATTTTCCTTTTTGATTCGGTCTACCCTGTTTTCCAGCTGTTTGATTTTAGTTTCCAATTTGCTTATCAGTTCTTTTGATT
Organism: Gracilinanus agilis; assembly: GCF_016433145.1. NCBI lineage: Eukaryota > Metazoa > Chordata > Mammalia > Didelphimorphia > Didelphidae > Gracilinanus > Gracilinanus agilis. Next base: position 159,033,790 of record NC_058130.1, read on the forward strand.
TGGGGGCATCTTTTTCGAATTGCCCAATTCTAGCCTTTAGAGACTGGTTTTCGGCTATAATCTTTTGGTTTTTCTTTTCAATCTGGTCTGTTTGGTTCTTTAAGGCTTCCAGCTGGTCATTTCTGGTCTTCAATTTGCTTATCAATTCATTTGATTTCTGAGTCTCACTTTCCAATTGCAAAATTCTACCTTTTAAACTGTCATTTTCTTACCAGATCCCTTCCATCTTTCTCATAATCTCAGATTTGAACTCTTCAATAACTTGTGACCAGTTTTCATTTTTTGGGGAAGATTTGGATATGGTTACTTGTTTGTTCTCCTCTGCTGTTTGCTCTGTTGTCTGGATTTTTTCTATGTAAAAGTTGTCGAGTATTAAAGATTTCCTCTTGATCTTTCTCTTCTGGGGTTCTTATGTCTGGCTTGCCATTGTTAGCCCAGTGCCCTCTCAGCTTTATCCTCACACCCAGGATCTGTCTGCACCTTTTAGACTCCTGAGGTTTCAGGTCTAGTTGTTCTCAGGTTCAAGCCTCCTGGTGGTCCTCTTGCTTGTTCCTCTGCCTGGAGCTCCTTGAACAGTCTCAGGGCACTGCTTCCACAGTCATGAACCCCTCTGCACTGGGTCCCCACCAAAGGTCCATGCCTGTGCTCAGGATCCGCATCTGCACCTGTGTCAGGTCCTGCGTTCAAGGTCTGTATTCAAAGTCTGTCCGTTCTTTAATCTCTTGGGGTCTTAAGTCTTGCTGCTCTCAGGAGCAGGCACTGGTGATCTCAGGTAACTGCCAAGGACTTAATGGATGCTCCATACTTGCTCTAAATCTTGTGCACTGGCTTTGGCCCTGTAGGTGGTGTGGGGAGGAGGGGGTTGCTCAGGTCACGTTTTAGTGAGAGCTATTTCACCCCCTTATAGCATGGAAATGCCCTTATCTCATGTACCTTCAATGCTGAGCCCTATTGTGGGGTCCCATCATTCTTCTGGATTTGTTTTTATGTCCTTTTGAGGAGTCCTTTATGTGTGGCTTAGGAGAGGTTAAGCAGCTGTTTTTTAATCTGCTGCCATCTCAACCCAGAACCAGATAATAAACTTCTTGAGGGCAGTGGATGTTTTTCATTTTTTTATATATCAGTGATGGTGAATCTATGGAATATGTGCCAAAGATGGTCCACAGAGCCCTCTCTGTGGACACACCTGCAGTTGCCTACCAGAGTTCATTACTAGAAGGCCAGAGAGATTTGGGGAGGAGCTGTTCCCCTCCCCATTTCATGGGCTTGAGGACATTCCTCACTTCCCAGCTCCTCTACTGAGCAGCCCAATGGAAGCACTTCCTCCTTCCTCTGTCTTGTATAAGGTGCTTGGTGGGGGGAGGGTCACATGCTGCATGAAGGTGTGGCACAGATGGCAGCCTGTTGAGTACATGGTGAAGGTGATTCCCATGGTGAAGTTGGAGAGAAGATAGGTTTGAAAAGAGCATAGCTTACAGTATAATATACAGCTCGAGGGTAGCAGAGTTGGAGGTGAATGAAGAGCTCAGGCTACTCTCCTCCTCTCCACATGCACCTTTCATCATACACCCCTCTGTCTAACAGTCCAATGGGAGTACTTCCTCCCTCCTCTTTCTGGGGTAAGGGGTGGCTGGGAGGGTGAGGTGGAGGGCCAGGGGGTAGGCATGGCATTTGGCTTAGCCTCTGGGGGGGCATTTGGTCTATGGGGGGCAGAGTGTAGCACTCATTCTTGGGGGGGTTAAGATGGAGGGGCATTCCATCTCAAAAGGTCCACCATCGCTGTTGTATACTCTGTTCCTGGTGTTTGAAAGGTATTGAATAAATACTTGTTGGCTTGGCTTCATAAAAGACATAAAATCTCCTTTATGTATCACAACAGTCATAATAGCACACTTACAGTAGCAAAAATACAGAAAAAAGTGAATATCTGCCATCTAAGAAATGATTTAAAAATTTTTGTTATATAAATACTAAAACATCACTAAATTTTAGGAAATAACAAAAATAAAGGATTTAGAAAAAAATAAAAAGACTTTTAGAAATTGATACAGAGTGAAATAAATAATTTTTACAATGACTAAATTGCTATAAACAAAAAAACCTACTAAAACCAAGCCCAGTGAGATATAATTGTAATAGCATGGAAGAATGAATGAAGAAATTATCTATTTCCTTTTCCTTAGAGTTGGAAGACTATTTAACAAGCACTTGTTCACTAAATTGATTAGGTCTGTTACATATATCATCAGGCTCAGTTGCTCTATTGGTTGGTTTTATGTAGCTATATTTATTTGTTCCTAGGGAAGGTTCTCTGGTTGGGGTTGGGGAAAAGGTAGGATATGTCTAGAAAATACTGTGATATAAAAACTAAGGCAGAGAAAATAAATTTTAAAAAACCAATAGCATAGAGTTCATCAACAGGCCCATCCTCAAAGTCTATCCAGCTTGGGAGGATCTACTAAAACTTTTTCACTACATGATATTATCTTCAACACATATATGATCAGGCTATAACACTTGTGCATGCCCTTTGATCCAGAAATACCACTACTAGGTCTGTATCCCAAAGAGATTTTAAAAAGACAAGTGGGAAGGACTTTTTTGTACAAAAATATTTAGTCCTTTTTGTAGCGGCAAAAATTTAGAAATTGTGGGGAGGCCCTTCAGTTGGGGAATGGTTGAACTAGTTATGATCTGTGATTATAATAGAATATTATTGTGTTAGAAGTATTGATGAACAGGATTATTTCAGGATATTAACCTGGAAAAATTTATATGAATTGATGCAAGTGAAGTGAGCAGTAGAACCAGATGATCATTGTACACAGCCACAGCAATATTGCAAAAATCATAAACTGTGAAAGATTTAGCTTTTCTCAGAAATACAATGATTCAAGATCATTCCAAAGAGCTCGTGATGAATTTTGAACTCAAAATGTTAGAAAATTAATAATCAAAATAAGTTTTATATGTAATTGGGGAAAATAAAATTTTGTTTAAAAAAGCTATACATTTCCCCTAGGCCAAGAAAAAGATGACATTTGTGGCCTATTTCAAAGAAATAAAATATGCCAAATTGGAGCAATATTAGGAGATCAGGAAAGAGAATATAATTGATATATATATATATATGTATATATATATACATGTGTAAAAATTTTAATAAATATGAGATTTCATAAGTAGAGGAAACTCCTTGTAAGGAAGTTTTGGATAAATCTTAGTATCTGTTCTGGTGCTCATTGCCATAGAGAATTGTTTGACATTTGTTGAGAAGTTAAGTGACTTACACAAGGTAACAAAGACAGTATATGAAAGAGAAGAAATTTGGAACCCAGGTACTTTCAGACTCCTACTTCCTGTCAACTATACAACATCTCCAGATAATATTGTAAGTATGTCATTTTTTCCCATATCATCTGAATTCAAAATATAAGTACTTATCCCTTATTTGGGTACTGTAGTTTGATAAACCAAGGTGGCAAGTATGCTATAGATTTAATCCTAAATATCAGAAACCATTGGGTTTGTTTGGGAACATACGGGAATAAATTAAATGTTACATAAAAATTGTATAATTTATGTGCAATCAATTTACATTTTAATCAGGAAAAATACATTCATTTTGATATTTTGCAATTGTTATACTTTTAACATTCACCACTAGTGTAACCAAGGGCAAGTAATTAATCTTCCTTTGACTTCCTTTTTTCACCTATTAAATTAAAGAGTTGCAGTAAATGTCTTTCTGAGGTTCCTTCCAATTCTAGATCTAGAATTCTGTCAACTTGGACATCTGTCCCACACACATTTCTCTCCCTCTTTCCATGGAGTCTCCTTTGTCTCCCACCATGGACCTGTTTCACCTCCAGGGCCAAGGAGAAAGAGAAACTAGCTAAAATACCCACTTCCCATACAATAGGTAGCTTAAATGGACCAAAAGATTCAAGAATGGGTACAATAACTTTGTTAATCCTATTCCCAAAATACATGAGGAAAAGACAAAGGAGTATCATAGGAGGTGGACAACAAGCTTTTTTCTTGCACTATTATGTCAAGCTGGGCTCTCCAGGACCTATTTCTCTAGGATTTAAGAAACTGAAATATTTCTCAATTAAACCAAATTCCTTAATCAGCTTTCAGCTTCTAAAGAAGAAAATAAACACTGAAGTTTTTTTTTCCCTTGGAAGTTATGGTCAAAGACCAACGAGGAAGGAGTGACACTTTTGCCCAAGAGTGATGTGTGGTACCTCAGTGGACAAAATTTACCAATCTAGGTGTTAAATGATAATATAACATCTCACTGGATAATCTGAAGTCCCTGTCTTGATAGTTATCCTTTGAGTGCTTTACCCAGGCAGCAAAGCATTCAGCCTCCCTAATATTCTATGCAGTTGTACTGTATGATCAGAAAGAACCAAAGCTTTTCATTCTGTACTGTTAACGTGCCTTACAAAGTCAGGGCTAAGACGTGTTTCCATTCCAAATGATTCAGGCAGATTTCCAAGATGGCCTAACAGCACCCTTTTCAATTACTGGAGTTCTAGCGAAAAGGAAGATGGTACCAAGAAAATGGCTTTAGAAAAATAGCGAAAATGACAGCTGCTATGCATTTAAGTATTGTGAAAAAAAGACCGAGACCTAAAAGTGATATTCTCTAGATATGCTATAATATACTAATTTCCATCTCTCCATACAAAAGCAGATATTGGATGTAAAGAACTTTAATGGCATCTTAAGAGCTATTAACAGAGAGTCCCTATAAAGACAGATCATACTGACTTATTTTACAAACCTAATTGGACTGTCTGATCAATAGGATGTCTCTAGAAAGAATCTTAAATGCACTAGAGCCCATTTTAAGCCAAAATGCTTGCTCTGAATAGCAAGTAGTTTTTGTAATATTTAAACTAATGAATGCTATTGCTTGTGAAAGGGCACAATTGGTATGAGAGCTTATATTCAGGGAAAACAACTTAACATTAAGGTAAGATGCTTGCATTATTGTTCTTAGGGAATATCAGAATCCTAGTTGGGGACAGTGATGTGATGAAAGAACTTCCCTGTTATTTCTGTTCAGTCAAAGCTCTCCTGGTGAATCTTAAGAAACCTAGAAGTGACCACTTCCCTCTATTATCCACATATTTATTATGTTTAAATTTATGACTAATTAAAAATAAAATAAATTAATTCCCCAACTTTCCCCCCAAACAAAACTGGATAGCTTTTGGAGAGAGTCTTTAAAACACTTGAATAGTAGAATAGGGAGAAGTAAATAAGATCCTAGTTCTAGAGATGGGAAGGAACTCAGAATCCAAGAGGAAGATCAATTCCTTCATTTTATATACACTGAAATTGAAGCCCATAAAAGTTAAATGACTTGCCCAAGGTCCCACAAGTATTAGGTGGCAGAGACAGAATTTGAAAACAGGTCTTAACACTAGTCTCTTCTCTTTCTCCTACACATTCATTCTTTTCCCAAAAATCGCAACCCTAGTTTATAATGGATCTCCTGCTTTCTGTTTGTAGCAGAAGATTCTTCTTTGCCAGATTCTTACATAATTTCAACTGATTTCCATGCATCTGAATAATAGCTTCATTTATAAAGCACTTGAAACTTTACAAAATACTTTTCCATGTTACCTAACAACAACTCTATGAGGTAGGCACTAGTAACTATCCTTCACAAATGAGGAAACTAAATTCCAGAGAGATTAAATGATTTACTCAGGGTCAAAAAGCTAATAAATGGCTGAACTGAGATTTAAATTCATGGCTTCTTGATTCCAAATTCAGGATTCTACCCATAATACCACCAAGCTGTCTTAACTTCTATAGCTTTTAAGAAAAAGTCACATGAAACTAAATGTGATTTCCTTTTTTTTAGGGTTGCAAAACAGGTAGATTAGGGAATGAGGAAGATAATATATTTTAATTCCTGCCTAGCACTGGAGGAAAAAAATAGAGTGATAGTGGAAAAGATTTGCTACTGGCTGAACAACCAATTATTCTTTTTAAATGTTACATAATAAATTGTCAACTTGAATAACAACTAACAATTATATAGTGCTTTATTAAACTCTTTATGTTATTTCACTTGAGCATCCCAACAATCTGTGAGGTAAGTACCATAGGCATTATTACCTTAATTTTCCAAAGGAGGACTATAGAGCTCAGAGAAGTTAAATAACTTACCCAACGTCCCACAGTTAATAAGTATCAGAGTAGAAATTTCAACTTGGGTCTTTTTTACTCTACCTAGAGCATTTATCCATTCTGAACTGTACCACAAACAAAGTCTATAGGAATATTATTCTCATGCAACCCCAGAAGTAGTTGAGACATGTTGAAATATAGAAAACTGGAGAGGGAAAACTTCCAGTTGGACCTCACATTTCCCCAAGTGCTCTCATGTGATAATGATTTAGAATAGCAAAATCAAGATTCTGTATCAAAGGCTTTGAAATGAAGGGCTATAATTTTGAACCACAAATCAACAAAATAAAATATACAAGGATCAATGCAAAACCCTACACTTGGGTTAGAAAAATCAAACATATAAGTAAAAAGACAAGAACTATTAGTAGTTCCCATGAAAATAATTAAAGAACTTGAGCTTGCCGCAAACTCAAATGACAGTACGAGGCAGCTGCATAAAAAGTTAAGGCACTCCTTAATTCCATTTTTATATGTCTACATTATAGACAGCAATCATTTTAATGTGTTCTGCCCTGGTCAGATCTTATGTGTGCTGTGTTCAATTCCAAGTGCTACATTTTTAAAGGCATTAGAAAATTAGGCAAAATGAAATAGCAAAGGGTTTAGAAACTCTGTTTTGCATGGAGAAGTATTTATACTTAACATGAAGAAAAGAAAATTTTCAGGGCATGACACTGTCTTTAAATATGTGATGGGATATTACACAAAACAGAATATAAAACCTACTTGTTGGTGCCTCAGAGAGCAGAACAAAAAAGGGGGGGAAAGAGTGGATAAAAGTTAGGAAAAATCAGGTTTCAACACAATATATGGAAAGAGTTTCTAACATCTATCAATGCCTGACAATGATGGAAAAGGTTCCTATCAGCTACCTGTCATTGAAAGCATTCCAGCAGCACCTAGATAATCACTTGTCACGTATTCCTGTATGGGTGAAAGTTTTGACAAGGTGATGCCTAGGATTCTCTTCAAGTCAATGATACTATGGTTTTATGATTCTATAATAAAGTGAAAATCATTTTTTTACTTCAACTCCATATTTATTTCATTCTTTCTGAGCTATTGTTGCATTCTTCTTCCTTATTACCTCGAATTGATAATGACCTTCCCTCTCAACTATCACATAGCATTTTATTATAAAATAATTTCTAATTCTAGAGGCCAAGAGTTCTTCAGGTTTTGGGGGTTTTCTTGCATCATGGTCTCCTCTGGCAGTCTGACAAAGCCTATTCACCCCCTTCAAAAAATAATTATTCCCAGGGTTGTTGTGAGACTAAAATAAGACAATGTTTGTAAAGCAATTTGCTATATATAAACATAAATGCTATTGTTGTTATTATTAATGGTTTAAGGGCATAAAATAAAATGCATAGGATTATAAAGAAAACTAGTTGCATTAGAAATAAAGATTATTTTCCTATCCAAGTTTACACACCCCTAAAATATATTATGTTAAAAATCCTTGCTCTAGGCATGTATTAAATGATACTGTGTATTATGTTCATCTATACCAGGGGTTGGCAACCTTTTTGGCCGTGAAAGCCATAAACGCCACATTTTTTAAAATGTAATTTTGTGAGAGCTGTACAGTGCTCACAGTGCGTGCTCCTGCAACAGCGCCTGAAAAAAAATTGACTTTATGGCTCCTGCAGAAAGAGCCAAATCTGGCCCTCAAAAGAGCCAGATATGGCTCGAGAGCCATACATTGCCGACCCCTGATCTATACTAACATCTCATTCTTATCTTAGACTATAAGCTCACTGAAGGTATGGACTAAATCTAAATGAAATTGTGTATCTTCCCTAAGGACCATTAATGTTCTCTCAATCCAATGAATACTTAATAAATGCTTTTGCATTATGTTGTATTATAAGAGAACAGTGGATAGATGAATCTCCTTCCTGATTTCAAATCTGGTTTCAGACACTTACTAGCTATGTGATAGTCTGGATAAATCACTTAACCCTGTTTACCTTCATTTTATCCTCTGTAAAGTGAACTGAAGAAGGAAATGGCAATCCACTCCAGTATCTTTGCCAAGAAAGCCTCAAAATGTCATGAAGAGTCAGACACAACTGGAAAATGACTGAACATACTGCTTTATAACAATAACTAGCATTTATATAGCATATATATATTAAAGCTTGCACAGTGCTTAACAAATATTATCTCCTTTTATCCCTAAATAGCCTTGGGAGGAGCTATTGTGTCTTTTGTTGTATTTCATCTATTATATTAATTGACTATTTACCCCTCTATTATTCATCATGTTTTTTCATATATGTGCTTTGAAAATTCTAACCTTAAGGAACTCCATAAATGAAATATTGGTCTGTGGAACTTTTAAAAGGGACACCTCTTTCATAATCAACATCTATATTCATGTTTTGCTTGGTTCATTTTCTATAGGTTATTTCACATCCCCACACCAAAATGAGGTAACTCTTTAAATGATTATAATGAAGTTTGGGCCTGTTTACTAATTCAGAGACAAGTTTTGGATCTCTCACTTTAACATTCACCTTTTCTATTCCCTATGCTCTTGGCATAGGCTGTACTTCAGATGGAACTATGATTTTAGAGAGCTTCAAAACACTTCTTTGAAAACTTGGGGACTTCTAAGAGACTTGAACACTCTAGATCTGATGAAAGGAGAATTCTGATATCTTAACTTAAGCCATATGTCTGGTTTTGTGTTTTTTTTTTAAAGAAGGAAGAAAAAAGTCTTAGTCTTCCTCTCCAAATTATGCCCTCATTTTACACATTTTATACTGTTTCAATCTGTGGGCTATTTCCATTGAATTTTATTTCTTATAGATAATCCAATACAGAGAATTAAAGACATCATTAAAGTTGATTTGTGGCATTGTGCCTTCTTATTAGTATTGTCAAAATAGGAATAATATTTGAAACATAAAATGTGAAAACTACTTTTTCATTCACAATCTGGTGGGATAAACTTAAATCCAGTTTTTAACTATGATTGGCACTTAGACTTTTGGAGACATCAGTGGTTTGGGTATTGGTGTATATTCATAATAGGAAGATGGAAGTCTTCTCTTGCTTGCAGCTGCAGAAACATTAAAGTTCTTTGCCTCCTATCCATAAGCAACATGGCTTCCTTTGCATAAGGGTTCCCTTCTAAATGAAGTTCTAAGGGGTCAAAGAGTCAGGAGTGGAGTAAAGGCCACTTCAACATTTCAGATACTTCCTTCTTGCAAGCTTAATGAAAGATGTTCAAAGAGAAATGAAAGTTTCAATCCACATAATACTTTGCTACCAACAACCATCGTGCATGGATATCATCTGTGCTCTTGGAGAATTTAACCCTTCAGATTTCATATCCTCCAAATAAAGAATAATATTCCTTCTGGTAACTCCCTCTTCAAAAAAACTGTTTATTAGACATCATGAAGTAGTTAATGTCAAAGCAAGTCAAGGGCTTCAAAAGTCCTGGGACAAGATCATTGTATTTCATGTAGCTAATGATTCACTTTGTCTAAATCTACAGCAACCCCAGATCAGGTCAAGAACACTAATTTATCAAATCTACCTTCAGAAACTTTCTATCTGTGTGACCCTGGGCAAGTCACTTAACCTCCATTGTTGAGGAGGAGGAAAAGGAGAAGGTGGGAGGAAGAGGAGGATGAAGAGGAAGAGGGGGAGGGGAAGGGAAAGGGGAAGGGGAAGGGTAGGGGAAGGTATAGAGGAAGAAGAGAAGAAGAAGAAAAATATGAAGAAGAAAGAAAGAAAGAAAGAAAAAGAAAGACTAATTTAAAACTTCGTATACCATGATGTTGGGACAGCAAGTGAAGAGAATACTGAACTTGGGAATCCTTGGTTCATATCCTTTATTTGTTATATATATATATGTATATATATACATATATATATATATTCTGTATTTCCTGTATCTATTATATATGTGTATATGTATATATATATATATATACTAACTGTATTACACTGAGCAAGTAACTTAATATCTATCTATCTATATCTATCTATCTATCTATCTCTATATATATATATATATATATTTCCAGCAACTCCAAAGGACTCATCTTTTAAGTTTTATATATATATATATGTATGTATGTATGTATGTATGTATGTATCACAATCTGCCTCAGTTGAACGAGTTCCCACACTCAGAGTATTGTAAGCTCATGAAATTGCAGATGGACTATTAGTGCTTTAATCAGTCTCATGGATAAGGTATTTTGCCTATTTCCAAAAAACACATTTAAAAGCAGTAGTAAAATAAAAGGCAAATTCATTTTTGTTAATTATATTTAGCGTCTGTGTTTACCTAAGATTTGAATAAAATATTTCTTTAAGCTACCTGATTATATAAATTTACTCGAATTAATCATTCTTTAATGAAGATAGCTTTTACATCTATCTCTATATGTTGGATATGGAGGATAACTATGTAGAAGCAGAGATATAGATAGATACAGATATATAGTTAGATATATATATATATACATACATTATATCTAGACTGTATATACATATATACAATATAAGTATTATAAATATATACTAGACTGTGTGTATATGTGCATGTGTATATAGATCATATTTTTCATTAACTAAAAAGTAGCAAAAAAGCAAGTTGCTTTATCTGATTCAAGATACTTTGTTCCTTTTTCCATTTTGTAGCAGCAAGTGGAAAACTCAAATGTTTATTATTTAGGCATGGTAAGCACATTACCACAGTTACATCTGGATTTGATTGTGAAAGAGCTGTTTTACCAGCATTCCTACTAATTGGCACTTTACCAGAGCTATAACCAGGGCAGGTTAACCAACACTTTGCCCCAGGGTGCCAAAACATATTTATTCCCACTGTTTTGGAGCACATCATCTTAAGGAAATTCCATTCAGAGCTACTTAGTTTTAGTATGAGACTTTTATAGCTGTATATTAACTTAGCTAAGGCAAGATCCAAAATTTGTTAGATTTCCCCATTTATTCCTCCTTCATATTGTCCAAATTATCATTTAAGGCAATAATATCTCATATTGCACTGGACCTAGACAAAGGAGAAACCTACATAGGTTTCTGTACATAGGTTTGCATTCTGTTGATAATATGATTATTTGAAGTATAAAGTTGTGACTTAAATGACATAACTGTCTCAAGAGAGGTATCTGGTTATAAATTTTCCTCAGTGGATAGCGGAAGGAACTAAATGAGGCTCAAATATCCATCTTTTGATGCAATAGCAATAGATTAGTGTCTATGTATTACTTGCGATCTGTGTAAAATATTTCTTTAAACTATCTGTTTTTATGATAAACGAAACTAAACGTTGAGCACTAGTTTTTAACCATTATCTCATTATATTATATATGTCATCAAATGACTCCCCAAAATATAAGTTTTGTGAGGTAATGAGCTAATTGCCAAACAGAAGTATTAAAAATGGATAAAACTTGTCAGAGACTTTATAGAAAAGATCCCTGATTTTGTCAAAGACCAAGATTAGGTGACTTTCAAGGTTCTTTCTAATTTATTTAAGAGTCTATGAATCCAAAGATCATTCTCCTGAATCAGAATTAAATATAAATCACTTCGGACAACTAGTTGGCCATCCTATTATTAGATGATCTAATGTTAAAGTTCCTAAAACTTTCCCAGGAAAACTCTTCTAAGATTTTACAACTCTTACAGCCAGTGTCAAAGTCATACATATAGAGTTTAAATGGTTCTGAAAAATCTTATTTTATAGATGAGAACCTAAAGTCCAGAGAATTCAGTGATTTTCTCAAAATCACACACAAGGGACTACTGTTAAATATTTAACAATGGGCTCTCCATGCAGGCACATTTTTAACTTAATCAGTATTTTTAATATTTTATTCATTACTTTCATAAGTCTAGACAATAAGCAAAACAATAAGTCAAGTTTTTATTCGTATTATTTGCCAGTTTCTAAGGTATAGATGCTCACTCTAAAAATGTACAATTGACTCTCACGAGCCAATAAAGCTGGCTTATATTGGGTATCAAATCCAATGTGCTTCTTACTACATCACAGTGCCTCCCAGTTCCTTTAGTGTGTTTGTTTTGTTTTTAGTAAAAAGAATGAGCAGTAAATTAAAAGCATAAACAATTACATCCATAATTCTTCAGAACACTTAGTCTGATTTGATCATTTGATATACATATATATGAATCCATGTGTTTCTTCTAAAGTTCTCATGGCTCAAAAAATGCCCTGTACTTCTATAACTATAATACATGACTAGATGAATGTTCCATTAAGGTTGAAACATACTTTAAATACAAACATGCATAAAATGATACATCTTTATTCCTATAATAAAGGACATACGGAATATCTACAGAAAAGGCTATTCTTTATTAAAATTGCAAAAATAGAATGAACAACAAATGAAACTAACTAAAAAATCATTTGCCTTGTAGGATAGAGGAAGAATAATAAAGAAAAAAAAGATGATTGAAGACCAGACCAGTTCATCATTAGCAAGCTGCTATTCTTCGGACAAGTTTTTTTATTTCAATCTGTTAGAGTCATTAGGACCCTAAGAAGGACCTTATATGAGGTCACAGAAGTTATGAGATGCTGAACGCTAAAGCTGTTTTGGTTGGGGAGAAAGGGAAGGAGAGGAGGGAAGGGACAACATATTCTCATGCCTTTCATCTTTATCTGACCCCACAAAGAGAGGAGAGAAAAAAATTGGAGGAAACAGAAAAATAATCAAGAAGAATTAATTTTTTTAAAAGAGGAGAGACCTAATATACAAATGGAATATCTAAGAAAATGATGTTAGTATCTTTTTTGAAAATCCCTTTCTCTGTTATTATTTCAGGCACTGATACAAGATCCTCTTGGGAGCAATGCTGCTGAGATCAATGATATGCCTTCTCAGCAGCCAGGGGCTGAGCAGGTTACAAAGGAGTGGATGCTGTCAGACTCAACTCACAGGTGGTTTGAACATAAAGCCTTGGTTTTGGCTGTCTGGCTGTGTGCTCTTGAATTTAATGGAACCTGCACCTGGGGATTAGGAGAGAAAGGAAAGAGAGGAGCAAAGAATCTGGAGCATTCAGGGCTAAGGGCGTTGATGGTTCATAGGAAGAAAGCTGTTTGTATTCCTCATCTAAGGAGTTGACAGAGCCCAGTGAACTAAAGAACAAACTGTAACCTCGAGGGAGCCCTTGCCCTTAGGTGACCATAAGAACTGATGGGTCCCAGCTTAAATCGCAACATCTCCATGAATCCTTCACTAACTGCCCCAGACTATGTTGATTTCTCCCTTTCCCAAACTCCTACAACCCTTGTGGAAGTGTACTTTGGGGGTGAACACAAGTTGGATTTAGGGTCAAGAGACCTGGATCTAGAGTCAGGAAACCTGGACTGGAATCTCAGCTCTGATAATTAAAAACCAGAAGACTTGAGCAGGTCACTTTGCCAATATGAGCCTCAGTTTCTTCATTTGTAAATTGAGGATAACAATACTTATGCTACCTAGTTCATGGGGTTCTGAGGAAAGCATTTTATACATATCGAAGTGCTTTATAAATATGGGTTAATTTTAAAGGCAATATGATGTAATGGAAAGAATTCTGGAGCTGGATGTCACAGACATGCGGATTTGAATCCTGGCTCTGTCATCTTCTGTGACTCTAGGTATATCATTTTATCTCTCTCCTCTTTAATTTCCTTATCTGTAAAATAGGGAGAATAGTAAGTATTTGTAGTACATACATTATAGAGAATCTATGAGGGTCAGATGAGATAATGTATTTATAAAAGAAAAGGAAAACTTTGTGGACCTTAAAGTACTGTGTAAATGTCAATTTTTGTATGAATGTCAATAATATCTTTGCCATACTCCTTTGGCACTTATCATCTGCTGAGTTGCAATATTGTTTAATTTCTTTGTGTGAGAAGGTTTTGTCTTCTCAAAGCAAATTTAAGAATTCTGAGAAATCAGGGACTATGATTTATGCTTCTTTTATAGTACAATGTTAAGCAAATACATGAGTATCCTCTAAATCAGTGATTCCCAAAGTGGGCACTACCGCCCCTGGTGGGTGCTGCAGCAATCCAGGGGAGCAATGATGGCCACAGGTGCATTAATCTTTCCTATTAATTGCTATTAAATTTTTTTAAAAATTAATTTCCAGGGGCTAAGTAATATTTTTTTCTGGAAAGAGGGCAATAAGCCAAAAAAGTTTGGGAATCACTGCTCTAAATTTTAGTAAATAGGCATTTATCAAGGCCCGCTATGAGACACTAGGGATACAAAGATAAGCATGAGAACATATATTAAACACAAAATCCAAGGATCATACCTGTAGAGCCAAAGGGGCTTTAGAGACCATGACGTCCAACCCCATCATTTTACAGATAGGGAAACCAAGACTCAGAAAGGCTCAATGACTTCCCCAAGATTGCACAGATAGAAAGTATCTAAAACAAGATTGAACTCACTTCTTCCTACCTCCAAGTACAGCGCCCTACCTCCTATGTCACTTTGTAATTTCCAGGAAGGGAACAATGTACTAAGCACATAGGAGCCCAAGAAAGGCCTCACATTGTAAATAATCAACAAATTCTCATGTTATCATATGCCTCAGTTTGTTATTTTTGTGTTATTGTTTTAAACTTGGAAACTGTGAAAAACTATACCCATTTAACAAAGGTTTGTTCAAAGGAATGGTAAAGCTGTTGAATTGTGTGCAAAGCTTTACGAGGCTTAACAAGCATCTTGTGATGAACGGTGCTCAATAATGATCACCCATGTGGGAATACTCACTATAAAAATTTCACAAGATGAGAAATCAACACTTAAACAGTTGTGTGTGTGAGTTTGTAAGAAAATTTGGAAAGGATCAATGTATTTTTCAAAGGCATCCTGAGACACTGGCATAATGCCTTAGAGATATGGAAGTTGCTTTTTCTTCTCTAGCTTCATCCAAATTTCAGTAAGGTGTGGGTCAGTTTTTTTGCAGCCAACTCTCTTCCCATCAACCAATGTTTCTCTAGTAACCACATAGCAAAACAAATAAACCGACAAGACCTCAAATCCAGCAAACCCAGAGGCAGTTCCCAGAAGGACTCACCTTCTCTAGAAGCTCAGCTAGCACCAGCCTTACTATTCCCTTAACAAATACTTGGCCAAGTCAAACTTTGACCCCAAGATGTTTCCTGGATTTCTAGCCCCATTATTGCCTTATTAATTTGAAAACCAGGCTTTTCAACAGACAAGATGGATTTAAAACCAAAAAAATAATAATAACAGCCAGGACCTTTTTTTCCAGATTTCACAACTTTTGTCCTCTTCATATCACCCTAGAGAAATATGGTGAGGCTATCTATGTAAGAAGAAAAAGGACATGGGAAAGAAGAGCTCTGGGACAGCCAGATAAAAATGACTAGATTAGGAAAAGGCACATTTTCAATGAAGCCAGACTAATCCACAGGCTGTTTCGTGAATTTTTTTGGAGAGGGCTACATCATAGCTTACATACTTTCTTCACAACCTAGTCTCTTGTTGTGTAAAAGAGTAGGTCACCATTTATAGAAAGAAAGAGGAAGGAAGAAAAGAAGGAAGGAAGGAAGGAAGGAAGGAAGGAAGGAAGGAAGGAAGGAAGGAAGGAAGGAAGGAAGGAAGGAAGGAAGGAAGGAAGAAAGGAAGAAGGAAGGAGGGAAAGAAGGGAGGGAGGAATGAAGGAATGAAGGAATGAGTATCTTTAAGAGGTCTTGAACTTAGAGATTAGCATTCCATGCTATCAAATCTTTTTTGTAACAAGAGAAGATTCAGTCTACAAAAAAGTTTTTATTTAATGTCTGTTATCTACCAGGAACTGTGTTAAGCACAGGATAAAAAGAAAGGGCAAAAATAATATTTTTCCTAAAGTATTTTCTATCCTGAGAGAGAAGAAAGCATTTCAAAAATGAGTATGTACAAGATAAATACAGAGAAGACAGAAGGTAGTTTTAGAAGGGAAAACGATTAGTAGCTATGGGGTTGGGAAAAGGCCTTCAGTAGAAAGTAGCCTTTGACCAGAGTAATGAAGAAAATAAGGGATGCTATAAGGTAGAAGTTGGGGGACAGGGCATGCCTGGTCTGGGTTTTTTGGTTAATTGTTGCACCTAGTCTTAGTTCTCTGACTTTGTCATCATTCTAGGTAATATTTTGTAGTTTTCATATGTTTGTGCTATCTCTGTCTATTAGAGAGCTTCTTAACCTTATGTCTATATGTATGTCTAGGAGTTCTGGGGGGTACTGTGGAATTCCATGAGGCAGTTTCACTCCACTTAAGATCATGAATGTTACAATATGTATATACAAACTTATATATATATAGTTTTAATAACTATATTCAATATAACTGAGTTTCCTTGACATCATTATGTATTTTTTTATTTTATGCATTTAAAAACATGACTCTTAAAAGGGGTCCATAGGCTTCACCACATTACCAAAGAGATCCACAACAACAGGTTAAAAACCTGTATATTAGTAGATTATAAATCTGAAATATAAACAATGGAAACAGAGATCCTTTTTTATCAAAATGTTTTTTTTCCAGCTCAAACAGTACTGCCCTATGCATAATAGTCCTTTAATAGTTTTTTGTTAAATCGAATGCTTATAACTTGAGAAACTCTAACCCGTTTGTTGTTCATACACATTTTGTGTGAAACAAGCAGCAAACTGGAGCAAACTCAATCAAATAGAAGTCTAAGGCTGTCTCTCTAACATCTCATCAATCTCATTACTCTTTATTCCCCTCAAAGCACAACGAGACGACTCAGCAGATAGAAAGTCAGGCCTAGAAACAGGAGGTCCTGAGTTCCAACACTTCCTAGATGTGTGAGCATAGGCAAGTCACTTACCCCATTTGCCTAGTCCATACCATTTTACTGCCTTAGAACTGATACCTAGTAACTATTACAAACAGAAGGTAAATTTTAAAAAATACATTCAAGTATAGGCAACGTTTCTTCTTTGGAATATGTATAACTGAATATTCTTTCAATAAGAGCATTTTCCCAACCATTTTGGATGGTATAGGAACTATGGTACCCAAGCTTGTTTTCCTAAACACAATTTAACTTTTTTTGGATGACCTAGAATCATCATTATGGATATCAATTATATCAATTATTGTATTATCCTGTAATAAAAGAATAAAGTTCTATAAAATTGATGTTCCTCAGGAGGTCCTAGGTTCAAATCCGGCGTCAGACACTTCCCAGCTGTGTGACCCTGGGCAAGTCACTTGACCCCCATTGTCTACCCTTACCAATCTTCCACCTATAAGTCAATACACAGAAGTTAAGGGTTTAAAATTAAAAAAAAATTGATGTTCCAAATTAAATCAAAATGTATTTTGTTATTTAGCAACTTCTCAAATGTAGACATGGAAGGATAATAAAAATTATGTTGGAAAACATGGTTTGGCATTAAGAAATGAAAAAAGATGAAACAAATCTCAACTTATATAGCTTTCAAATCCATAGGGGCTTCTCACACATACAACCCTAATATCCCCTTCAATAAGAGAGTATAAGTACCAGAAATGACCAGAATTAAATGATATCATTTTAAAAATGAAATTCACTACATATATGCTAATGAACAGGAAAAGTCTGGTTACAAACAGCAGTCATTTCAGAATCTTTGTTTTCAACTATTTCTTCAAACATTTGGAGTTGTTATTAACATAATTGCCAGATTAGAAGAAAATAAGGTGTAATTTTAGCAGTTTCAAATCAATCTATTTTTCCTTTTAATTAATCATTTTATTGAAGGCTTATTTTTTTAATACATCGACTTTAAAATATAATTTCCCCTTACCTATTAAATCATCCCTTGAACTATCATTTTAAAAAGAGGTGAAAAAAATTCAGCAAAACTAACAACACACTCACTGTTCTGATAGCATATGCAATATTCCATATTCATAGCCTTCTCACCTCTACAATGAAAGGAAATGCATATCTCAACTCTTTACCAGGAATTAGTTTTTTTCACATAATTACATGGAGTTTGGATTCTATTTTTATTCTTAAATATTTTTTTTCTTAGATGGTTACATTGTTGTAGTT
The DNA here is from genome assembly GCF_016433145.1 of Gracilinanus agilis. Taxonomy (NCBI): domain Eukaryota; kingdom Metazoa; phylum Chordata; class Mammalia; order Didelphimorphia; family Didelphidae; genus Gracilinanus; species Gracilinanus agilis. The sequence continues at coordinate 159,052,106 of NC_058130.1, forward strand.
ATTATTATGTATATTGTTTTCCAGGCTCTACTTATTTAACTCCATATCAGTTCAGATGTTTTCTCTTGCTTCCATGATTTTTTCATAATCATACTACTAACCTATTTAAATATCCTGTTGGTTTTGAAACATGAAATAGACAAATTTGGCAAGAATATCAAGTAAAATAGGAAGAGAGGCTGGAATTGATCCATTACATGACCTCCAAATTTCTTATCTTTTGCAAAAAGTCAATGCTAAAGGCAGCACAACTTTAAAGACATTTAGAGGTAAAATTTCAAAGTATTTCTTTGTTGTGTTGTTGTTATTTTTAAACCTTTAACTTCTGTGTATTGGCTCCTAGGTGGAAGAGTGGTAAGGGTGGTTTCAAAGTATTTCAAGGACCAAAAGGCAGAGAAGAAGTGTGACTACATCAATAACTACCAATTCATATGCTTGCTTTCTCGTCTCTATAAAATATTTGGTGAGAATAGTCTATACACATATTGCCTATCCCCCAGATGAAACCTTGTAAATTGTACGGAAAAATGATCCAGCTGCTCTCCCCGACTTCATCTTCTTAAGATGAGTTGACTTTTTGTTTTTGTTTTTCAGTGAAGAACATATCACTACAATCTCATCTGCCTGAGAGATGTAGATAATTTAAGATCTCACTATGCTTATTATTTATTATGGGGTGGTGGTTTTTTGTTTTGTTTTGTTTTGTTTTGTTTTGTTTTCATAAAAAGCATATGACTTAGTTCGAAACAGCCATTTCATGGTAAATAAAGAGCCAACCTCAGAACTGGGGAAATCTATGTTGAGGTCCTGCCTCTGACACAAATAGGCCATATGGCTCTGAACAAGTCATTTAATCTCCCAATGATTTGAGTTTTTTGGTTATAATGTTACAAAAAAATATAACTTGCAGTGGTAGACAAGTTGACTAAATCGATGAAAGCATACATCTTCCCTCTTCCTATTCTTTTTGGTAGTACAGAACATAACCTTGAAGGTTCTTCCTCAACAAGGTATTTCCCATATATATGCTAAATTTATATGAGAATCATAACAAATGGAACACAAAAATAATTCTTCCATGACCTGAAAAGTGTTATGTCAATATGTAAAACATGAGCATGTATACTCATTCAAGAAGTTGGCCAGGGTCATGAAGAATGTCCTACAGAGTTCAAATCAAGCATTAATTCACTGTGAAATTTTCAAAATGCTACTATTGATAGATAACAAAATAACAATTGCACTAAGCCTGGAACACTAAAAAAGCTCCTCAGTAAAATTCACAGTTTTCTAAAAGAAATTGGTTTAACTATCCACATTGAAAAACAAAATGGCTAAATATCACCCACATTCTGATAGGCAGCCTATTGAGCTAATATATCTATAGTTCACTTTAACTGCAACACTTTCTCTTCGTAGATGAAGATATATCAGATATATCCAGAGATGTGCTGATAAATGTTTTTTTTATTACACCTAACAACAATTTTTGACAATTATTTTCTGACATTTTATTTTTTTTATTTTTTTAGAAAAATGTTCCATGGTTACATGATTCATGTTCTTACTTTCCCCTTCACCGCCCCCCCCATTTCCAGTGCATTTCCACTGGTTTTAACATGTGTCATTGATCAAGACCTATTTTCATATTATTGATAGTTGCATTGTTGTGGTCATTTTGAGTCTACATTCCCAATCATGTCCGTATCAACCCATGTGTTCAAGCAATTGTTTTTCTTCTGTGTTTTCACTCCTGTAGTTCTTCCTCTGAATGTGGGTAGCGTTCTTTTCCATAAATCCCTCAGAATTGTCCTGGGTCATTGCATTGCTGCTAGTACAGAAGTTTGTTACATTCGATTTTTACCACAGTGTATCAGTCTCTGTGTACAATGTTCTTTTGGCCCTGTTTCTTTCACTCTGCATCAATTCCTGGAGATCTTTCCAGTTCACATGGAATTCCTCCAGTTTATTATTCCTTTGAGCACAATAGTATTCCTTCACCAGTATATACCACAATTTGTTCAGCCATTCCTCAATTGAAGGGCATACACTTATTTTCCAGTTTTTTGCTACCACAAAAAGCATGGCTATACATATTTTTGCACAAGTCTGTTTACCTATGATCTCTTTGGGGTACAAACTCAGGAATGGTATGGCTGGATCAAAGGGCAGGCAGTCTTTTATAGCTCTTTGGGCATAGTTCCAAATTGCCAGCCAGAATGGTTGGATCAGTTCACAACTCCACCAGCAATGCATTAATGTCCCAATTTTGTCACATCCCCTCCAACATTCATTACTCTCCGCTGCTATCATTTTAGCCAATCTTCTAGGTGTGAGGTGATACCTCAGAGTTGTTTTCATTTGCATTTCTCTAATTATTAGAGATTTAGAACACTTTCTCATGTGATTATTGATAGTTTTGATTTCTTTATCTGAAAATTGCCTATTCATGTCCCTTGCCCATTTATCAATTGGGGAATGGCTTGATTTTTTATACAATTGATTTAGCTCCTTGTATATTTGAGTAATTAGACCTCTGTCAAGAGTTTTTTGTTATAAAGATTTTTTTCCCAGTTTGTTGTTTCCCTTCTGATTTTGGTTGCATTGTTTTTGTTTATACAAAACCTTTTTAATTTAATATAATCAAAATTATTTATTTTACATTTTGTAATTTTTTCTAACTCTTGCTTGGTTTTAAAATCTTTCCTTTCCCATAGATCTGACAAGTATACTATTCTGTGTTCACTTCATTTACTTACAGTTTCCTTCTTTATATTCAAGTCATTCACCCATTCTGAATTTATCCTGGTGTAGGGTGTGAGATGTTGATCTAAACCTAATCTCTCCCATGTTGCTTTCCAATTTTCCCAGCAGTTTTTGTCTATTTTTTGTCCCAAAAGTTGGGCTCTTTGGGTTTATCATACACTGTCTTGCTGACGTCACTTAGCCCAAGTCTATTCTCCAAGATCCTCCCTTCTGTCTTTTAGCTGGTACCATATTGTTTTGATGACTGCTGCTTTTTTATCTGACATTTTACAATTTTGATTCTCCCCCTCCCTTGACCTCTCTTCTAAGACAGTAAATAGTCTGATATAGGTTATACCAGTGCTTTCATGAAATACATTCCTGCCATAGGCACATACCACACATACAATAAAAAAAACTCATGAAGGAAATAAAGAGGAAAATGACACACTTTGATCTGTAATCAGACTCCAACAGTTCCTTCTTTGGTTATGGTTAGCATTTTTCATCATGAGTCTCCTGTAGATATCTTCAAAACTTTGCTGATAATAGTTTAGTCCTTCATAGCTGATCACCATACAATATTTCTGTTACCGTATAATACATGCTAGTAAAGGCTTAACAACTTATTGTCCCAAAAAAATTAAAGTTTAATTTGCATCACTTTTTAAAGACTAGACAATTAACCAAAAAATTAAGCAAGTCCCTATTTGTAGCATTTACAGATTCCATAGTGTGAATGCTTACAATGAAAATTTAATTTAACTATTTGATCTTATGAGATATTTTGAGCTGGCTCTAGCAAACCCTTGGCTAGAAAGGTGTTGAAATGGACAAAGAGTTGAAGCCTGAATTATACAAGAATAAAACTGGGCTAGATACAGATTCATTTCAATTCAACCACTATTTATTGAATTCATTCCAGAGAAAATTTGAGAATGCGCTGTGATTCCAATGATTCCAGACTTCTCACTGCCACAAAAACCTGTGTTCTAAACACTAATGTTGCCCTGACAATGTATATGGTTGTGGATAAAGAAGAGTCACGGACTTAGATAACTCAAAATTACAATACTCCAAACTCAAATAGAAATGAATCCCTAACGGCTGCATATTGATAAAACCACAACTTAATCTAATTCATGTTATAGTATATTTTTAAAAAAATTTTAAACATTCCCCATTCACATTTTAGTCTGTTTCTCTGTACCAAGAAAGAGTTTTACTCAGCAGCCATAGACCCCAAGTTTGACACCTCTATTCCAAGAACAATGAAAAGATACATGGTGAATATAAATGGGTTATAGCTTATTATTAATAATGATATGTGCATGAGAAATGATATAAAGTAAAAGACAGGATTGAGTATATGTATGACAGAAAAAAGTAGTTGTATTAAATAGCAAGACTGAGGGGAAATGGATAGCTACAGTGTTACTGAATGACAAAGAGAGAGACAAAATGACAAAGACAAGGCAGAATGAGAAAAAGGCCTCTAGTACATTGGGCAGGTCCTCTATGAAATATTTATGGGTAAGAATTGAATGAGATCAGAAAGCAAAGAAGAATTGCAATCTGTATTGGTAAAGGGAGCACCCAAACTGATGAAATCCTGAATCCATCAAGAAGCTATAGTTCAGCAATGCCCTCAAGGACTATTGAAGTATGTTGAGCTATTTGCCCTTTCATTAAATATCCCCATACTGCTGTGCTTTTGTAAGTTTTTATATCTGATTTTTAACATTTTTGCCACTTCCTTTGCTATCCACAGTTCTGCCACTAATAGGATTCATTCTTCTCCTTTCCACTTTTCTTTTTTTACTATGCCATTTGTATCTATTTCTTTAAACTGTCAGACTATTCTTTAACAAGTTTCATTAGCTATACCTTCATTCAGGTCATACCAACTAACCGTATATATCCTCCAAAGCTATATACTAGGCTCTTTACTACTCTCATTCTACATTATTATGCTTGGTGATCTTATTAGGTCCCACGAAATACAATTATTATCTCTATGTATATGATTTTTAGATTTCTTAATGCAGCACTAATCTCTTTCCTGAACTCCAGTATCACACCTCTGGATATAGACATATCAAATTAGATGTCCATTGGACATCTTAAAATGAATTCGGGGGCAGCTGGGTAGCTCAGTGGATTGAGAGCCAGGCCTAGAGATGGGAGGTTCTGGGTTCAAATTTGGCCTCAGACACTTCCTAGCTGTGTGACCCTGGGCAAGTCACTTGACCCCCATTGCCTAGCCCTTACCACTCTTCTGCCTTGGAACCAATACATAGTATTGATTCCAAGATGGAAGGTTAGGGTTTAAAAAAAATAAATTCATTCTATTTCCCCTAAACTCCTCCCTTCTTCTTAACCTCCCTCTTACTGTTCAGATTACCACCATCCTCTCAGTCACCAGGTTCACAGACTAGGCATTATCCTGTCCTCCTCATTTTCTCTCTCATCCACCCCCATTACCCAGTCAATTGCAAAGTTCTACAAAATCTACCTTCACAAAATCTCTCCTATATACTCCTTCTCTCCTCTAAGAATGTCTCCATATTGGTGAAAACCTTGATTACTTGACATCTAGACTATTATGTTGCAACAGACTTCTAGATGGTAACTTACCTCAGTAACCTGCCTTGTCATGACCTGTACTTTAGGAAAGCTACCCATTCAATAATTTTCAAAAGCTCCCTGTTACCTCCAAGATCAGATATAAAATCCTTGCTCTGACTTATAAAAGTCTTAATAACCTAGCCTCTTCTTATCTTTCTAGTTCTCTTAAATATTATTCTCTTCCATATACTCCACAGTTCAGTGACATTGGTCTCAATGCTGTTCTGTATTTTTGTTGTTGCCATTTAAAAATCTTATGTATATATGTATATATATATATATATAACACAATATAATATGTATATGGCAATAACAGATGAGTTATAAATATATAATAAATTATAGTAATAATAGAAATGATTTATTATATGTTATAAAGTATAATAAACTTTCTTACCCAAGAGAAAGAAATTCTCACGTTATGTCCAAAAGTATGCCTCATTCTTTTTCCAAAGCTCCATTCCTCTCTACTCCCTAAAAAGGCAGGTAATATGATATAAGTTGTACATATACTATCATATAATACATATTTTCCTGTTCATCATGTTGTGAAAGAAGATACATATTGCTTACACGGGAGAAAAAGTCGAGGGGGAAATAAAGTGAAAAATAGTATGTTTCAATTTGCATTCAAATTGTCCTTTATTTATTAAATTATTTAAATATTCTGTCGTCCAACTACATGTATCTTCACTCTTTCCCCCAGGTCTAGAATTCTCTCTCACTCCGTGGTCCCTGCTTTCCTTCAAGTCTTACCTAAATCTCACTTTCTGCAAGAAGCTTTTCATAATTCCTCTTAATGCAAGTGGCCTTCCTCTGAAATTTTTTCCAATTTGTCATGTAGGTATTTTGTTTGTATGTAGTAGTTTATAAGTTGCTTTCTTCATTAGAATGTAAGCTTCTTGAGAGCAGAGATTGTTCTTTCCTTTTTTTATATCTCCAGTGCTTATCACAGTGCCTGGCATAAGGTAAGTACTTTATAATGCTCATTAACTTATAAGCTAGAAAGGAAGATAACGAAACCCATTAGAACTATATATCTGAAAAATAAAAGTTCTGAATATGGTGCTTTTCCAATGGGGGAAAATATGGGTGTTGTGACATAATTTGGACAGTTCAGAAACTTTGATTTATTCCCTAATAATGTCTCTGCAATGTCTTATGTAGGTGAACCTGCCACAAGTTTGATAATAAGCTAAGTAGAACATTCCAAAATATTAGTTTCCATTTGTCTATCTGCTTCTTTGAAAACAATTTCAAGTGCTTTTTTTATATTCTATTTTCCTAGCTATGCTATAAACTTCTAAAGGAGATTAATTGGGGAGTACATTCTATCAAGTAGCATAGTTTTTCCCAATTATTATTGCACTCTGCAGGGAGTAGAATATTAGTAACTATTGTTGATTGGCCAATAGATTATTGAAATGGTGCCCTTCCCATCATACTGGTAACTCTGTTGTCATCAATTTGAAGCAATTGGAATTTCTTATCCCTGGAAAATTTTTGTCCCTACTCCAACTTTTCAGATAATAGAATATCCTCTATACCTTCTGCTTCCCCAAAATATTCCTGTTGGCTATACTTGATAAAAATTTAATATGCAAAGTATTATGAGGTCAGAAGATATTCTAAAATGAAGGAAACAGAAAGAGCTAGGAAAACTGGACAATAAAAATGGTTTTTAACATTGTGTTTTAGATTCATTTCAGAAGCTTAGAAAATTCTATTCACATCAGATTATTCTTTAATTTTTTTGGCTTAAAGATTAATATTATGTTTTTTTATTCCTCCTTTATTTCCTTAATATTGCCTTCTCTGTAAAGCCTATTGGTTAAAACCTTAATTAGAGAATAAAAACATGCAGTAAATTATTTTCAATATGGCTAGAACTAAGCTGTCTTCATAATAAAATCCTCTTTGTAAATGAATTTAGAACATTCACAATAATGATCCTTCTATTGAAACTGATAGCACCATTTGGAATTATAATGATTTCATATATTTTTCTACACAAAGGAGAAAATTAATTTTTGATAATGATTTTACACTCCCCACAGATTTAGCATAGATCTAGGAATAATTTGTACCCATTAAATTGTCTAAAGTACAGAAGATTAAAGCAGAATATGAGTGTATCATGGTCAAATTCAGAGTATATATTAAACACCCCCTATTTAAGTTACAAAATGGCAACAACAACAAAAACAGTATAGCACTGAGGCCATAAATTACATGTTATAAGTTACATTAAGACCAATAGATATCAGAATGTGATAACATTTTTAATGACTATTAGACATGGAGAAAGGAGAACAGGCAACAAAATTATCAAAAATCAAAGTCAATCTAAATCAGGGTCCTTAATCTTTGTGGTATGCCATAAACTAGTGATGGTAATCCTATGGAACATGTGCCAAAAGTAGCAGCAGCACCCTCTTTGTGGGCATGCCTGCAGTCGCTGCCAGAGTTTGTTACTAGAAAGCCAGAGGGATTCAGGGTGGAGCTGTTTCCCTTTCCATCTCCATGGGTCTGAGGACATTCCTCACTTCACCCTCCCCTCTGTCTAGCAGCCCAATGGGAGTGCTTCCTCCCTGTCTGGAGTAAGGTGCTGAGGGTGAGGAGGGCTCACATGCTGTGTGAGGGTGTGGTGCAGATGGCAGTCTGTTGAGTCTGTAGCAAAGGTGATTCTGGTGTGCTTGGAGAGGAGCTAGTTTTGAGGGGATCATAGCTCACAGTGTGGCACATAGTTGGAGGGGAGTAGAGCTGGAGGGGAGCAGGATGCTTGGGCCACTCTCCTCTCCCTCTCTATATGTCCTTCTAATTACCCATCCCCCTGCCCAGCAGCCCAATGAGAGTACTTCTGCCCTCCCCTGTCTGTGGTAAGTGGGGAGAGGCTTGGGACAGGAGGTGTGGCAAGGTGAGGCATTTGGTCTCTGAGGGGACCAGGCACATTACTCATTGGGGGGAGGCTGGTAGAGGTGGGGCCTAGCACTCCATCTCTAAAAGGTTCTCAGTCACTGTCAGAGACCCTTTGGGCAAAGTGAAGAAGCCTATGACCCATTCTCAGAACAACTTTTCTTGCCTATATCTGTAATTGAAGGAAAGGGTCCATTTCACTTAGAGGTTAATGAATATAAAAATATAATTTTTCCTATCTAAGTCCAACCTGACTTCCCTCACCAAAATCTATTCTTAGACCCTTGTGGAATATGTGGACTCTAGATTATGAATTCCTGGTCAAAAAGCAAATGAAAATATTCTGCTTCTTTTTTCAACTTTTTTTTTGCCTTAATTCCCTTTTCCATCAATTGACCAACATTTTTTAGCTCTTAAATATACAAGGCAATGCATAAAGTTTGGAGAATACAGAGAGAAAGCCATTTTGACTAAATACTCTTACAGTTTGGGAATTCCTTACATAGTTTTTGCAAAAGGGTTATTTTTCCCCCTTATTTAGTCTAGTTAGATGTGGAAACCAGGAAGTAAAATTAAGGAAATTGACTTTCAAAAGGGACAAGATGGCCCTAATGAATGTGTACAACAGGGGTCTGCAACCTTTTTGGCCATGAGATCCATAAATGCCACATTTTTTAAAATGTAATTTCGTGAGAGCCATACAATATGTTTAACACTGAATACAAGTAAATATGTGCATTTTATGTAAGAACAACACTTTTAAAGTACAATAAGTCTCTGAACTATTTTTAATAATGTTATTATGTGCTAACCAATGATGAATAAAGTACTTCTTACCATTAATGTGACTTCTGGTGCTGCATGGTTTTGCTGATGGATTTGTAGTCTGGTTGATATGTGGTAAGGTTAAGCTACATGCAAGCATTGAGACTTCCATCTGTTAAACGTGTTCTTAGGTTGGTCTTAATGTTCTTTAGATGTGGGAAAGACTACTCACATGCATATGTAGAGCCAAACATTGTCAGTACAGCAATACTCACACACTGCAGTGTGTGGCATGTGACAGGAAGGGTGTTCCAAGTTTTGACAATCAGCTGATCCATGGGTTGAAGATTTTTCATTTCTCCCCACGTGTGATTGCTCATCAACTCTGCTTGCTGTCATGCAAGTCTTTCCAAATCTTCATTCAGTGACTTGAACTTATTCACCCACATGTCTGAGGCCTTCAGATCAGCAGCTTGAAGCTCAGAATCTCTGATGGAGACACCAGGGATGTAACTCAGGTCAGCACTGTCCACTGCACATTCGTGTGGATGAGTTATGAACTTAAAAAGACGAGTGCGCTCACAAAATTATCCAAAGCATGCTTTGAATGACAGCAGGAGATTAGATGTGAAGCCCGCTAGCTGCTGAAGATCAAGATGTTGAGCAGGGTCACTTGTTGTGCATGCATCTTTAAACTCTCTCAGTTTTTCAAAGTGTCGTGAATGACCTGTTTCAGTGTCAGTGATGAAGAGTTCTAGCTTATTTTCAAATGCAAACACTGCTTATTGAAGGGCTAAGACTATATTTCCATTGCCTTGCATTTTCACATTGAGCTGGTTCAGATGTTGAGTTATGTCTACAAGATAGTAGAACTTCAGGAGCCCCTCAGTGTTGGCTAACTCAGGATGCTTGACATTTTTCATTTCAAGAAAAGTCTGGATTTCACTCAGACAAGCTGTGAAACAGTTGAGCACCTTCCCTCTTGACAACCAACGCACTTTACTGTGCAGAAGCAGACCAGGATAATTATTCCCAACTTCTTCCAGCAGTGTTTCAAACTGGTGATCATTTAAAGCTCGGGTAACAATAAAATTGACCACCTGAATGACCAGCGACATCACCTCACCAAGCTGCTTGCCACACATCTGAGCACAAAGTGCCTCCTGATGTAGGATGCAGGGAAAACTTAGGATGGTTCTCTTTTCATGTTCATGAAGAAGCGCTATGAATCCTCTGTTTTTCCCCACCATGCACAGAGCACCATCAGTACACACTGAAATAAGTTTATCCATCAGTAGATTTTTTTCATTAGCGTGTTCAGTAAAAGACTTGAATAAATCCTTTCCTCTTGTTGTCCCTTTCAAAGGCAAAACAGAAACACTTTCCTCACATAGTGTCTCACCAACAACATACCTTGCAATCACGCTGAACTGGGATAAATGGCTTATGTCTATTGACTCATCCACAATGAGAGAAAAGAATAGTGCTGCATTTATGTCCTTCAGTTATGTTTCCTCAATTTGATTTGTCATCATTATCGTACGATTGTGAACAGATTTTGCCGACAGAGGCATGCCTTTTATTCGTTTGATTATCTTGTCTTTATCTGAAAAGTCATCAAAAAGTTCATTGGCAACATCAAGCATGAATGTTTTGGCATAATCCCCATCTGTGAATGGCTTTCTGTTTCTCACAATTGCTAGAGTAGCAGCAAAGCTAGCTGAATTCCAGTCACCTTGTTGAGTCCAAACATGGAGTTGCTGCTGACTAGCTTGCACTCTGCACAGTAGCTCTTCACATGCTTTCTTCCTGCTGTCCCTTGTAGGACATTTCGATGCAAATGTAGTATGGTGTAGGTCAAAGTTTCACTTTATATTTGACCGTTTCATGGATGAAATTTTTTCATTGCATATTAGACACACTCCAGAACCTGCTCTCTCCACAAAGGCGAATTCCTCTGTCCATTTCTGCTGAAAAGTATGATACTCATCATCCTTTAATACTCCTCTTCTTCTTTTAGCCATCTTCTTCAATAAAAGGGTTTCTGCAATTAGTTAGCTAACTACTTTATTAAAAGGAAGGAAAGTGCAGTTCGGTTTAATTAGAAAATTTGAAGTTAAATACCAGCAAGGGCCTGTCCCCTTCTCCAGCTGTGAAAACAAAAAGAAAGAAAAACATCTAATTCGAGCTATTTTATTAATCAAAAAACAAGACTTAATGGGGCACTATAGTACTGATATAACTGCACACATACATATAAAACTCCTTTACACTAAGAAAATTGATGAAATAAAGAGAGAAAAATTCAGGGAAGAATACTTTTTCCTCTCCCTCTCTCAAGTCAGACAACAGAAGAAGAAAAAGCTGCCGGCCTGCTGGTTAAGCCATTTGGCCGCATAAATTAAGTAGGAGATCAGGAGATTACAGAAAATAACATGACTTGTGTGCAGGCATTAGTAAGTAGTGGTGGAGGAGAGTACATTTTCATGGAAAACTCGCCAGGACACATCACACACATTTCCTGGTACAGGTGTTTATCAGTGCTGCCTACTCAATCATTCTGTATTAAATGAAACAACTACTGGGGAGAAATGCTTCTCACTAATGAAGCATATGTAAAGATGAACTCTGACTCTAGTTCCCCTTTAAGAGCAGGTAGAAAAATTAAAAACAATAACAATCCCACAAATAGGGAGTGCAGACCCCATGAATAGAGGTAACAAACAAGGCAGTGTCCTCACTGAAAAATCAATATAGCAACAGAATAGGTAAAACAAGTGAGACAGTTCCAGGGATAGATTGTAAATGTATAAATACACTGAGATAAAGCCATGTAAATCAGAGGCAGAGGGGTAACAAAAAAGGCAATGTCCTCACTGAAAAATAAATATAGCAGCAGAATAGGTAAAAAAAAAAAGTGAGACAGGATTGTAAATGTATATATGTACTGAGATAAAGCCATGTAAATCAGAAGCAGAGGGGTAGAGAATGTAGACAAAAGTGATCAATCACTATGCAGAACCCCAAGATGTCAGTAACAGGTGTGGAAAGAGTAAAAGGAGGGCAGAAGGAGGAACACACAGCACACCTACCAAGCCGAACTAAAGACCAGGATTCGTCTCACATGGCAATATCAATGAGGGAGCTTCTATCTTAGAAGATAGTCACGGTACCTAAAGGTATATGACATGTGACGTCATGATGTTGATGTATCACGTAACACATGACGTCATGCGTAAACTGTTAGTTACTGTGCTGCGGTTCATCTGTCAGTGCTCACAGTGTGCGCTCCTGTAACAGTGCGCGCTCCTGTAACAACACCTGAAAAAAAATTGACTTTATGGCTCCTGCAGAAAGAGCCATATGTTGCTGACCCCTGGTGTACAGGATTAGCTTAAATTATTCAAGCCTGATTTTTAAAATTGATTTGTTATCCAAGCTTTCTATTTTCTTATCTCAATTAATTATTTTAAACCCTTACCTTCCATCTTAGAATCAATATTATGCATTGGTTCCAAGGCAGAAAAGCAATAAGGGCTAGGCCATTGGGGTTAAATGACTTGCCCAGAGTCACACATCTAGGAAGTGTCTGAGGACAGATTTGAACCTAGGACTTCCCATCTCTAGGCCTGGCTCTCAATCTACTGAGCCACCCAGCTGCCCCTAACTAATTTTTTTTTTATAAATATAACCTATATCAATGGTTCCCTTAAGAAAAGTGGGATTTTGCTGATATGCAGCAAGGTATGTCTTCATAGTTATACAGTTAGAAGATGTAGAAAATATAAAAATATCCCTCTGTATTTCTTGTTCATTACAAAGGAGTATTTGATCTGGAAAGGTAAAATATCACCATTAAGTCCCTCCTCCAACTAAGTAACCATTATGCGTGTTAATAATATAGGGGATTCCTTGATAGATGTTACTAAACAAAAATTCTGTCCAATTATACTGTAATAATCAAGTGAGGCATGGTTCTTAGTGATTTTTGCAACTCTCATGAAGGATTTCCAGCACCTATCAGGTGCATATTGATAAATTGCTTGTGTATGTCCACACCCTGAGAAAAAAAACAATAAATACAAATAAGCAGGGCATAGTTTTATTATATACTTATTTATTATTATTATTTATCTTGTCAAATAATGAAGTCTCCTCTAATGGGGGGGGGGAGGGGAGAGAAAGACAGTTATCTCAGTATTTTAATGTAACAAACAAAAAAAGTTTAAATTAAAAAATTAAAAAAAGAATGACCCTTTCACAAAGTCTAAATGCAAGAAAAATTATCTGTTCATCGTGACATTTTCTAGAGTAGTCAACCCCAAGGAACCTTTACATAAGGATTCCTGTATGCTACATATTGAGTTAGAAAGCCACAAATTAAAACTTTTTATGCTATATTTTTTACCTATTTTGTTCAATATTTCCCAATTTCATTTTAATCTGGTTCAAGGGAAAGAATTTAACACCTCTACCCTAGAGGATCTTCTTTGCAGATGGCATTGTATTAATTGCAGTGAGTCTTAAAATACTAGGCCACTTCAGTGAGATATACAGCAATTCAAAGGATATTCTAATAATTCACATGGGAAAGATCAAATATGAAAAATTCAAATTGCCAAGACTATGGTAAGCAGTTCCATGGCTACTACATTGGTTCATTGTATCAGTATACATATCTTGGATAGACATTCCAAATAGATAGTGAACTGGGCCCAGAATCAGATTACAGTCAAGAATGTATTTTAGAGTCTGTGTAGTACTCTCAATAACGACTTGAAATTGTTTTATGGGAATTCTTAAAAGTAACATTTTTAAGGAACTGTGAATTATTATTTATATTTTATTTATATTTATATTTATATTTTAATGACCATAAGAGATGAAGCATTACATATATATGTATATATGTATGTATATATATATATATATACAATCAATAAGCAAGAGAAAGATAAATCAAGTAAATGGGACTATTTTTGGTATATAATTTAGAGCTACTATACAATGACACTAGAATGTTGTTACACTCTCACAGTGCTCAGTCCTTTATTAAAATCTGATGATCTTTTTATGACGTGATACAACTATAGGTTGTATCACAAAATCATGGACTTAGAGCTAAAAGAGATGTTAAAAATGATCTAATCCAAAGTCCTTATTTTACAGATGAGTAAACTGAGTACAGGGCAGCTAGATAGGTCAGTACATAGAATGCTGAGCCTAGAATCAAGAAGACCCGAGTTCAAATTCAGCCTCAGAACCTTATATGGCCCTGGACAAGTCACTTCACCTTTGTTTGCTTTAATCCACTGGAGAAAGAAATGACAAACCATTCCAGAATCTTTGCCAAGAAAACCTCACAGATAGTTTGGGTGTGATATGGTCCATGGATCAACAAAAAGTCAGACATGCCTGAACAACGAATAACAAAAGCGCCAGATTGTAGCAGTCCTTGGCAGCTAGGTAGTGCAGTGGATAGAGCACTGGGTCAAAAATTTGAGTTCAGATCTGGATCTTAGACACTTACTAGTTCAGTGTGTCCCTAGGCAAGTCACTTAACTCCTATTTGCTTCAGTTCCTCATCTATAAAATGGGGACACACTAGAGAAGGAAATGGCAAACCATTCTAATATCTTTGTCAAGAAAGCCCTTCAGACAAAAGTCAATGGTGTCACAAAGAATTAGATAAGACTGAAAAACTGAACAAATAAAATGAATGAGATTCACAGAGGTTAAATAATATGAGCAGAATCATACAGGTTATCATGAAAGATCTTCTAACTAAAACCTAATTATCACACTAAGCTGTTAAACTAATCATTTCCAAACTGAATTAAACCATTAGGCTATATGACCTTTCACCAGTATTAGAAAATATGACTATTCTCCTGGAAAATGAGAGGGCATATTTTTATAAGATATTCACATCACAAATAATGTGTACTACCTTTGTGTGAGAGAGTGGGGCAAAACCAAAGTAAAGCACCAATTATATTGGACACAGCCCATAGAAAATAATTGGGGGGGGGGAGAGTGGTAGATGATTGGTTCTGACTTCTTAGTGCTATCTTAGTATCTTCTATTCTTTTGTAGGCAGTAAACATCTTAAATTCTAATGATTTCATTAAGCATTGCTCATTGAATACACATATTGATAAACCTCTGGTGACAAGGGGTGTGTATACAGTGCATGTGAGTTCATGTGTATACTTTAAGAACATCATTCCCCTTAGTTTTTGTTAAAATTGAGAGAGGAGTTAAAAACTGAAGTATTACAAAATCAACAAAAGAGAGAGTCCTACAGTCTAATTTCACTTAGGGCTTTTATTATGTATATTATGTGGCGATGGACAACCAGGACAGAAGGAAGAGGAAGAACGGGTGAATATAACATTGAAGATTTAAATCTCAGGCTAATTTTGCATACAGTAAAATAGGTAGTATGGGACAGGTTGCTTTCTCAATATAGAGACTTCATAGTGGAGTAATAAAGGCAAGATAAGAAAAGAAACAGAGCAGAAAGTTCCTAGATTTCTAAAATCAAACACCTATTCATGAAAACCCTATCAAGACAAATTGCCTGTGATCCTTAGGACAGAGAAAAAAGCATGTGAAATCTGCCCTAATTGGGAAAGTGCAGTTAATTCAAGCTCCCAAGCATTCTAAAATGCCATTGTTTCACACTAGAGGTCACCCCCGGTAAGAAAATATAATTGTAGCATCTTTTATTTTTCCCCCTGTAGCTGTTACAATATTGAAGAGTCGTTCCTTATTGCAAAGAGATTGGATTTTTATGAGACTGATATGCTAAGCATATTTCTAGCCAAGGAAAAGACTACATTAAACAGGATTCACTCTCTCACATTAGGAAGAAGCAGGTATATTGACCGTACGCTCTAGGAGACAATATTCATTATATCATATCTACCGACCTATTTCCCAGGAATCAACTTCAATAAATGGCATGCCAACAGTTTTATCATGAAATAATGTGCTGGAACTATCACAGGGACTAACATTAGATGTGTCTTTTAAAGATAATAAAAAGTAACACAGGCTTATGTCAACACAAAGCAGGAATGCTACATTATATATTCGGCCAAGTATTGGATGGTTATTTGAGGTTTTAAAGTTGATTGTATCAAAAGGATTCAGAGATTGGGATTTAAGCCAAAAGTCCTCCCCTGCCTTTTTAAGATGAATTATAGCCATTTGAGATGATCTTCTCAATAGCCCATTATTAAAACCTTGTGATGTTAAGTTCATTCTATTAAAAATTATTCAAGTACAGATAGGAATCCAATTTCTTTAAAAACCTTTTTAAGTGCTCTACAAAATAAAATGTGACTATTGACACTGTTATGGAAAATCTGGGTTTTCTCATTTCAGATATTTAACCTGAAATCTAGGTTAATTTAGGATTAGGATCTAGGATTACAGATTGAAGTGAAAAGAGACCCTAGTGTCTTCCCTCCTACCCCTACCTCCACCACTTTACAGATGAGAAAACTGAAGACCAGAAAAGAAAAGAAGGAAATAATCATTTAAATGCTACTTTGTGTCAGATACCATGCTAAATGCTTTTTACAAGTCTTATCTCATCTGATCCTCACAACAATTCTGAGAAGCAGATGCTATTCTTATCCCCTTTTTATAGTAGAGGAAACTGAGACAGGGGTAAAGTGAATTTCCCTTTGGGAGAAGGTCTCATGGCTAGAAGTATCTGAGACCAGATTTGAACTTGGGTCTTCCCAACTTTCTGACCCAGCTTTCCGTCCACTTAGGTAAGGGTTTGCTCAGGGTTACCGGGCTAGTGAGTGCACAATGCCTGATTCATATCCAGGCCTTCTTGACTTCAACTATAACAATATGAACAGCACTGGACTGGAGATCGGGAGACTTGAGTTCTAACCTCAAATTCACAACTAACAGGCTATGAAATCTTGGACAAATCAGTTCACTTTTCTGTGCTTTAGTTTCTCCATCTATAAAATTAAAGAGTTGAGTTAGGACAGAGGTTTTTAAGTTTTAGCAGTCTGACAAAAGTTATATACTCTTCAGAATAATGTTTTAAATGCATAAATTAAATATATCAGATTAAAAGAAATTTAGTTGCATTGAAATATATTTATTGATTTTTTAAAAAACAAATTCATGGATCCTAGGTTAAAAACCCCAAACCTAGAGGATCATTCGGAGTTGACTCAACTCTAAAATTCCCATGTTTCTAACTAGAATTCTAACTATTCTTATGGTTTTCTCAATTCCTGTCTTTTTAACACCACTCCTTCCAGATATCCCCCAAGTGCATTTCAGCTCAGGAAGCTGATCCAAAGTACAGAGCACAGCTGAAGTCCAGAAATGTGACTGTGTTAAATAAAATTAAGCTGACAGAATCAGACCACTGGGTTTTGGTCACTCAAATTCTGGATGGTTTGAAACGATAATGTGCCAAACCTCCTTGGGTAGTCAGTGAACCACACTATCCACCATCTCCCTGAACACTCCAGGCAATTACCCATCTGGCTTTTTTTCTGGCTTTCCCAGCTTGACTTGAGTGAAGTTGCTCAGCTGAAAGTGAACTGTGTGTGTCCAACCTGAAACACAGTCTCTTGTGGTCTTGTGTCATGTGATTGCCTCCATCCTAAGCCACTGATTCTAGACTAGAGCCAAGTCACAGCAACCAACTGGCAGCAGGCTGATGAGGGGCAGCTCCAAGGAGTAGGGAAAAGAACTGACCAAAAGGCCTGGACCTTAGTCCCAACTCTCGTACTAAGAAGCTGTGATCCTTTGGGCAAGTAACTTAGCTGCTCCAAGCCTTGGCTTCCTTCTCTTTAAATGAGGGGGCTGAATCCCTAAAGTCCCTTCTGTCTCTAACATTCTGCAATTGTGAGATAGTAAGTACACTCTGAAGGCAAATTCAGATACATGTGTTCAAACAATACTGGGGATGGGATGAACAGAAGCAATATTATGGCTGTTTATTATTTCTACATTTGCATAAGACTTCATAATTATGAATTTACCCTCCCAATAACCCCTTGACATGGGCAAGTGACAAACATTAATTACTTCTGCTTTGCAGGAGAAAGAAGAAAGTCACAGAATGATTAAGTGATTCACCAACTGTCTACTAAAAACAGTGGTGGAGCTGGGACTAAAATTCTATTTAGTTTTTGAATTTAAGTTTGTTAACACACAGGAGCACACCGGCCACCTCCAGGTTATTTCAGACTTTTTCATAGTTTTTAGTCAGTCAATATGCAGTTATTCAGCACCTACTGTGTTCCAGGCACTGTGCTAAGAAGTGGGGATTCAAAGAAAGGAAAGGAAAGGCTCTCAAGGAGCTTACAACATGTGGACCAGACAGCTCTAGCTTTGTGTAAATTCACATTACACCCATTGACTTTATGTGAAACATTTTGAAAGAAATCAGCATTCCAAAAAAGCACCTCTGTAAACTCTACTGTAGTGTACTGTTCTCTTGTTCTCTCTCTCTCTCTCTCTCTCTCTCTCTCTCTCTCTCTCTCTCTCTCTGTCTGTCTGTTTGTCTGTCTGTCTGTCTGACTCTCTGTCTCTCTGTCTGCTCCAGCCTCTGGCCTTCATTTCTCATACTCTGTCCCATGAAAACAAAACTAAACTAAAAAATCAAAACTTCTCTAAGCAAAAGCAGAACTAATGCTTGTCTACCCCTACCTGCGTACCACAGGTCTTTCTCTGGCCCCAAGTGTCTGCCCTCTCCTCCTCATTTAGGGTGAGACCTCCATGACTGCCCCTCACCGCCCACATGTTCTTTCTCCTGCTCTTGCTTCTCTAATCCTGGCCTTCAAGCATCTTTGAACTATGGGGGATGGGAAGGTGGGGTCAGGTATGAGTTCTGGACTACAAGAATTTTTTAAAGAGAAGTTGAAATGTCCCAGGTTCTGGTTCCTGGATTGTTCAGACCAAGTATGGCACCTTAAACTTTCTGGCCACAAGGGTGACCTATTCATATTCCCCACAGAAGAGCATAGCAGAGAACATGGCATGCACTTCTGGCTATAGGGAAAAGTAAAACATAGATTTAATTTAAAAAAAGAAAGGGAATTAAAAGAAATATATGGCTGACATGAAGTCTTTCTGGACATACTATTCCTAGCAGATAAATATTATAGGCCATAAGTACTACATATACTACAAAGAATCAGTGTAGTTTACCGTATTTGTTTGGTTATTTCAGTTATGTCCAACTCAATATAACCCTATCTGGGGTTTTCTTGGCAAAGATACTAGAGTGGTTCACCATTCCTTCTCCAGCTCAGTTTATAGATCAGAAAACCGAGGCAAAAAAGGTTAAGTGACCTGTCCAAGATTATACAGTTCATAAGTGTCTGTGGTCATATTCAAGCACAGATCTTCTTGACTCCAAGCCTGGGGCTCCTGTGCCACCTACTTGCCCCTGGAGTTTACTGCATAGGTGTCTGCATTTTAGAAAGATTAATCAAATGTTCCTGAGTCAAGGTAGAGGAAGTCATGCAACAATTTTGACTGGGCCCACTACAAATATATGTTACACAATCTTAAATGGGACCTAATCGTTGCCAGGTAATTCTTTTATTCCTCTCTTATTAATTCACTATCCCCTCCTTGACAGCAACATTTTCAAACCTTTTTATCCCTTCTTGACCCACTATGGTTTCCTCTTACCTCATGCCCTCCACTGAAGAATCTTACCTCATATTTTCAGAAAACATATGGGGGAGGGGAGCATCTGGGTGGCATCTGGGTGGCTCAGTGGATTGAGAGCCAGGCCTAGAGATGGGAGGTCCTAGGTTCAAATCTGGCCTCAGACACTTCCTAACTGTGTGACCCTGGGCAAGTCATTTGACCCTCATTGCCTAGCCCTTATCACTCTTCTGCCTTGGAGCCAATACTTAGTATTGACCCCACGAAGGAAGGCAAGGGTTTAAAAAAAAAAGAAAAAAAAGAAAACATATGAGGTTCATTAATCATGAGCCCCCCTTTCTCCTCTCTTCCTCCTCTCATATCACTAAGATGCCTTATGCTACTCTCTACTTCTTCAATTCTGTCTCATGTGAAGAAGTGGCCTTATTCTTTACCAAATTTAACCCCTCAATTTGTTCAAATGAGCCCATTTCATCCTGTCCTCTCCAACAGATTGCCCCTCTGTCATCCCTACAGTATTACTTATCTGTCATCTCTCCCTGCTTGCTGACTCTTCCTACTACTTACAAACTTGCCCATATCTCCTGCATCATCAAAAAACCCTCAGTTGAGTCTTCCATGCCTTCTGTCATTTATTTCCTTTGCTCTTTATATCTAAACTCCTTTAAAAAAATCTACCTTTAATTGGTTCCTCCACTTTCTCTCCTCTTATTCACTTCTTAATCCTTTATAATGAGTCCTCTGATCTCATTATTCCATAGAAACTATTCCATCCAAAGTTACTAATGATCTCTAATTTTCAAATCTGATGGCTTTTTCTGGATCTTCACTTTTCTTGATCCCTCTTCAGCCTTTGATACAGTGACCACCTTTTTCTCTAAGTTTCAAGATACTATTCTCTCCTGGCTCTCCTTCTACCTATCTTTGCAGTCTCTTTTGCTGGATCCTCATCCAAATCATGTCCTCTAATAATAGAATGGAGATTAAGGGGTATAAAAAGGAAACAATAAACAAGCCAAAAAGTCAGGAAAATAGACTAGAGACCAAGAAAGGTAATAATGTAGAGAATGGAAATACAGATAGGAACCATATTGTGAAGGATTCTAAATATCAAACATAAATATATATATATATATATATATATATATATATATTAATCATAGAGGCATTTGGGAGCTGTTGAATATTCTTCAACAGGATAGTGATGGGGTCAGGCATGAGCAACTGATAGAAAATAAACTTGGAGAGGAGACTGGACACAATTGCACAACTTAAGACAAGACAAGAAAATGACTTGAAATAGAATGGGATCATTTGAGTAGGCAGAAAGAAGAACATGTAAAAGATGTTGTCCATTTAGAATCTAGTGCTTGGCTACTTATTGGAGAAGGAAGATGAGGTTAAGAATGACTCCAAAGTTGCAAACTTAAATGAGCAGCAAGATGATGGTGCTCTCAACAAAAATAAGGAATGTAGGAAGAAAAATGTTTTACGGGGAATATGAGTTCCACTTTGTACAGGTTGAATTTTAGACACTACTAAGATATTCAGTTAGAAATGACAAGTCCAAAGTTGGCAATGTCAAACTGGAACTCAAGAGTGGAGAGGGAATGGGATGCTGATAAGACTATTGAGAGGGAGTATAGGGAAAGAAAAGGAAAGGGCCCAGGACAGAATCCTGAATTTATGCCTCCATGCATATAAAGTGCTATATGAATGATGATATAACCAAGAAGGCTGGATAGGAATACTCAGACAAGTAGGAGAAGTATACTGAGAAACCAGGAAACAGAGTATATGTAGGATGCAGAAAGGGCATCTAGGTGGGATAGTGGAGTCAGGAAGAATCATGTTCTTGAGTTCAAATCTGACCTGAGACACTATTAACTGTGTGAATTAGGCCAAGTCACTTAACTTTATTTAATAACTTAATTGGAAAGAGCCAATGGTTAAATAAATTGGAGATTGGGGATCAATGATTGAATAAGGCAAGCTCCTGGAACAGATGAGAAGGGATGGGATCGAAGGAAGAAGTAAAGAGACTAATCTTGGCAGGTAGAAGGTCCATCTCTTCATTAGAAATTGTAACAAATGAGACAAGAAAGGTGGGAGGTAATATTGAGGGAATAGGAAGTATAGCATTAAGAAGTAGCAGAAGCTAACATAAGGCTTCAGTTTTCTTGGTAAAATGGGAGACAAGGTACTCTGCTGAGAGGAAGAGAACAGCTGTGTAGGTATCTTGAGGAAAGAAGAGATTTGGAACAGATACTATGGGAATGTGAAAGAAAATCAGGGAGGAATTAAAAGTATTGCCATGACATGGTGAGGGTCAAGTTGAAACTAGAGAACATAAATTTGCAGTGGATCCAGCCAGCATAGTTATCTAACTTCCTCCAGGGTTATGTAGTAGCACCCAAATGAGAAAAAAGAAGATTGGAGAATGGTAATAAAAGGTTTGAGAAGATATGAGTGATGATTAAGATAATAAAGCAAAGGATTTTAGGGTAAGGGGCACTGTAAGGATGATCTGGTAAAATAAAGGGTCAAAATTATAATAGGGGAAAAATGAGGACAGGGTAGTGTTAAGGACTAGAAAAATATGGAAGGAATCAAGTAGCTTGTACTTGAAGTAAGAAGGAACCGGTTTGAGGGGGAGGCACAGGAAGAGATGAAATGATAAGAGGTTATGGTAAGAAAGAAGAATTTCAGAGTTTGGAATGGTGGAAATGGAAGATTTTGAGAGTGATTGATGATAACCTCAAAGATATGACCATCTCTGTGTGTGGCTGAGTTGCAGGGGAAGTACATGTCACGGGATTTGAGAAGTGGATAAAAAGGAAAATAAAATTGCTTTCAGGAGTATCAACATATATGTTGATATCTCTAAGTACAAGGAATGAGGTGGAAAGAAAGACCATGGAAGTTGTATGAAGCAACTGATTAGAATGGTGATTCTTCAGCCTTAAGTCTTAGATAGGACTCCTTTATACTTTTAAAAATTATCAAGGGCCCTTCAAAGAACTTTACATGGGTTGTATCTATGGATATTGGTCATATAAAAGAATTTAAGTCTGTGTTATTACAAAAGTGGTTTTGACCTCACAGATAACCTGAAAGGATCTAGAGGACTGCCAGTGAGATCCTCAGACTACACTTTGACAACCATTGGTTTAGAAGAGAAATTAAGTTAGAGATGGCACTTTAATGGTATTCAAGTAGAAAGAATTCTGATTTACCATTTACTAGAATAAGACACAAGACAAAAAAATGGCATCATATCTGCATGGCCTCTGGATACATAAGTACCTAGATGTGGGAAATTTGAAGAGAAAATAATAGTCATGGAACAAGAGGAAGCTCTTTGAGGTGCATCCTTCTTGTCACTACGGTTTCTACCTTGTCTTTCCTTAGATGGCCAATGAAGAGGAAATTTTTCCTTTCTTCCAGTACAACATATACTGAAGGTGGTCGTCTTGCCAATCTGGTTAGATAGGGTTCAGTGGAAGACTGCACCCATTTACCCAGCACAACTGGATGATCATAACCAATCCCCATATTTTCTTCTAGCTTTTATATGAAGTACTTCTGCAGAATGGACAGAAAGGGCTAGAAGCAGCCTTAGCTACCTGTGGTCTGAAGTCATCACCGAGTAGTGGTGCTTTGAAACAGATATGGGAGGATACCTCAGAATTGTTTTGGTTTATACTTCCCTAATCAGTAGAGATTTAGAGCATTTTTTAATGTCCCTATATATGGCTTTGATTTCTTTATCCAAAAACTGTCCATATCCTTTGCTTAAAAATTCTCTATATATTTTCAATCTTAGACTTCTATATGAAAGATTATGAAAATTTTCCTTTAATCTTCTGCTTTCCTTCTAATCTTAGCAATATTTGTTTTATTTGTACAAAAACATTTCAGTTTAATGTACTCAAAATAACAGTTTTCTCCAATTTTTTGTTTACTAATAAATTCATCTCCTATCCATAAATCTAATGTGATATTTTCCATATTTTAATTTATGTTATTTCCTGTTTATATATAGATCATGTACCATTTTGGACTTATCTTACTGAATGATATATTTCTGAAATGAAAAAATATTTCTATGTCTGCCAAACTACTTTCCAGTTGTCACAGCAAAAATTTTTACCAGATAACAATGATTTTTACTCCCAATAACTTGGCTCTATATTTCTGTCAAATAAAAGGTTGATATAATCTTTTATCTTTGTTTGCTATATGTTTATTCTATTCCACTGATTTACCTTTATATTTCTTAGCTAGTACCAGATAGTTTTTATATTGCTGCTTTATAATATAGTTTATAATCTGTTTCTACTAGACCTCCTTCCTATACTTTTTTCCTTTAATTCTTTTGCTATTCTTGATCCTTTGTTCTTTCAAATGAAATTTATTTTTTTCTAGCCCAATAAGATAACTTTTTGGTAATTTCATTGGGATGGAATTGAACAAAAAGATTAGTTTAGGTAGGATTGTAATTTTAATTATAATGGCTCTGCCCTTTCAAGAATAATTGATATTTCTCTCATTATTTAGATCTGATTTATGTAAAAAGTATTTTATAATTACATTCTGGGTTTGTTTTGGCATATATGCTCCCAGGTATTTTATTCTATCTGTGATGATTTTAAATGGGGTATATCTTTCTATCTCTTCTAGCAGGACTTTGTTAGAAATATATAAAAATGCTCATGATTTACAAAGATTTATGTGGATTTACATTTATCTTGCTAATTTACTAAAATTATTGATAGTTTCAACTTTTTCTTGAATCTCTAGGATTTTACCATAGTTATCAACTGCATAAAGAGATGGTTTTATTACCTCTTTGCCCATTCTGATTCCTTCAATTTCTATTTCTTCCCTTCTTGCTATTGCTAACATTACTAATACTATATTAAATAATATTGGTCATAATGAGCATCCTTGTTTCACTCCTGTTCCTACTGGAAAGGCTTCTAGCATATCTCCATTACACATAATATTTACTAATTGTTTTAGGTAGATACTTCATGTCATTTTAAGAAAAAACTCCATTTAAACCTCTGCTTTCCAATGTTTTTAATAGGAGAGAGTGTTGCATTTTATCAAAGGCTTTTTTTGCCTCATTTGCTATAATACAAGAAGGTTTTTTTATACTTTATCTTATCCCATTAGAATGTAAGCTTCTTGAGGGCAGAGATGGTTCTGCTTGCTTGTATTTGTATCTCCAGTGTTTGGCAAGGTTCTATGCTCATCATTAACTGTTTAATAAATTCTCTAGCTAGCTAGCTAGCTAACTAATAAGACCATGCACCACACAAGATTATTGTGAGGATAAAATGAAATAGTATATGTAAAGTACACTGAAGAACTTTGTTATTTTTTTCTGCTCAAGAAATCTAGAAAAACTCAGGATGTCAGAATATCAGGGAGGGAGTTTTTAAGAGAAATCACTTTCTTCTTGCCATTCTTTACTCCTACATGCCCCCCTCATGGCCATTTGCAAATAATACCCAAGTCTGTTTTACTAGAGACCTGTGGGAAGATCATCTACCATCCTCGAGGAAAATCTCACCCCAGGGAATTCCTAGGGCCAGTTTTCACGAAGATTTGCTTCAGGTGGATCAATGTTTGACTTTATACTGATTACTAAAGTGGAACCATAAGATTTGCCAATCATATCCTTCACCAGAATGCTGTGAGCACAAAGGAGACATGGTCTATAAAATGCTTATTAACTTCTTGGAAGAAGAAGCCACAGGCTAAAAACTACCATTATTTTAAAGCAGCATGGCATACTAAATACAAAACAAAACTTTTTCCCATATGAAGAGCAAGCTCAGCTTACTTGCCCAGCTGTTTCCTCATTCCACAAGAAGGAGTTATGGCAGAAGCTGAAAATAAGCAAACATAGATTGGCAACAGAGACATGGGCAGAATCTGAGGAAAAGGGACTACCCAGGAGAGAAAAGAAGGCAGTTTACAGGAAAGCAAATATCTTTTTATATTTCCAAATTTTCTCTTCAATTCCTTTTAAATGAGTGAACACCATTGTGGGAGATTAATAGAATCAGATTACCTTTCTGAGCTTCAATTTCTTTCATTGTAGGATGAAGATACTGGATCATATAGCCTCTTAATAGCCCTTCCTTCTCCATGTCAGAGTTCTCATGTCCTCACATAATTAAGCAGCATGATTTAGCTATAACAAATATCTGACAACTTGAGATTTTTCAATAGATTAAGAGGAGAGGAGTTGAGCCTATTGATTCTAGAAATAACTCTTCTCAGGCCATGCTTACACAGGGAGATATTTAGAAAAT
Source organism: Gracilinanus agilis (assembly GCF_016433145.1). NCBI lineage: Eukaryota > Metazoa > Chordata > Mammalia > Didelphimorphia > Didelphidae > Gracilinanus > Gracilinanus agilis. The sequence continues at coordinate 159,078,157 of NC_058130.1, forward strand.
ACATATTAAAATTGAATAGAAAGGGTCTATTATAAATTTATCTTAGGAAGTCTCAACTGGACCCTTACTGCAGCAAACTGATCTTTTTACATCTTTCTAATTAATAAAGCCATATCCCACTTGTCACAATGGTTATTACTAGCCTTTTCATCTCTCTCAAACATCTAATACAGGGGTCTGCAACGCATGGCTCTCGAGCCATATCTGGCTCTTTTGAGGGCCAGATATGGCTCTTTCTGTAGGAGCCATAAAGTCAATTTTTTTCAGGCGCTGTTACAGGAGCACGCACTGTGAGCACTGTACAGCTCTCATGAAATTACATTTTAAAAAATGTGGCGTTTATGGCTCTCACGGCCAAAAAGGTTGCCGACCCCTGATCTAATGGTACCTCTCTGCCTCTAGCTTCTCAATTGAGAACTTTGCCTCAAATTCCATCACAAAAATGGGAGTCATTCACCAATAGTTTGCTTTTCTTCCCATTTTCTCATTTCTCATCACTCAGGTATGTTCTCTCAATATCTCCCACTTTACCCCTATCTCATTTGAAGTGAACTTTCTCTTTGCCAAGGCTAACTCTTCAAGGTGAACTCCTGTTCCCATTCTGTCATGACTTCCCCAACAAATTGCCCCCCTCTCATCTTCTCCAGCAGACTGTCCAAACTCTCATTAATTTTTAGTCTTTCACTATATACTGGCTTCTTCTCTTCTGCTTTCAAACACATTCATCTCTCTTCTTCCTTAAAACACTTTCACTTTATAACTGTGTATATAATTCCAAACAGCTCTCCAAAGTTGTTACATCAGTTCACAACTCCACCAATAGTGCATTAGTGTCCCCATTTTCCACATCCCCTTCACATTTGTCACTTTGACCTTTTGTCATTTTAGACATTCTAGAGATTGTGAGGTGATATCTGAGTTGCTTTGGTTTGCATTTCTCTAATCAGTAGTGTTTTAGAGCATTATTTTCATATACCTATTTATGACTTTGATTTCTTCATCTGAAAGTCGTCTATTCCCATCTTTTATCCAATTGTCAATTAAGGGGTAGCTCTTCTAATAAATTTGACAAAATTCACTATATATTTTAGATATGAGACCCCATATCTGTCTAGAAAACTATGTATGCCCTGGGTCTGTTTCCCAAGGAGATTAGGGAAAGAGGAAAAAAACCCATATGTTCCAAAATATTTATAGCAGCCCTCTTTGTGGTATCAAAGAACTGGAAATTAAGTGGATGTCCACCAGTTGGGGAATGGCTAAAAAATGTAGTTTATGATTATGATGAACAAACTGATTTAAAAAAAAAACCTAGAAAGAACTATACCAGAGAATGAACAGTGACATGAGTAGAACCAGGAGAACAATTCAATAAAGGACTAATATTGGAAAAACAAACTGAGAATGTTACCTCCAGAAGGTGAACAGAAAGATAAAACCTGTAAGACTTAATTTATTTAAACATGTTGACCTCCCTGATGATATCCTATGTGATGTGGGGACAGTGGGGAGGGATTGACACACTCGTGGATGGAATCCATTGCATAGTTATAAAGAAAAGCAAGTTAAACTTATAGGAGATTTGTGATTTCATTTGTACAATATCTTCTTTTCTCTTTGCATATGGAAATGCATATTTTGTTTGGATTTGTAAACATTTGGAATAATTACAACAAATACTTTCACTTTATCTTACCATCCTCACTAATTATTTTCCTTTATCTCCCTTTTTTGTGGCTAAACTTCTAAGAAAGGTATATCCAATTGGTTATTCCATTTCCTTTTCTCTCACACTAAACTAATAGTGTGCTGGTAAAAACCAGCTCTCTGGGAAAGGTATGTACATATAATATACTTTTAAATTTAATCTACATTATTCATATTTTTCCATCAATTTCTCATCTATATTAATCAACAAGAACATAAATCAATACTAGTTTTTAATATTTGCTGCTTTTTAGTATAGATTTTCTTATTGATCATTTAACAATCAGTTTTAAACTAGCCTACAGTGCACCCCTGAAAACTTCTTCACCCTAGTAGTAGAGTAGATCTCAAAGCCATGTGTGTAGAGATGATAACTGAATCTATTGGAGCTAATGAGATCACCAAGAAAGATAGTATGGAGCCTTGGAGACCAACCTATATGAACAGGTAACAAAGGAGATTGTGAAACAGTGGTCAGATAATTTGAAGGAAATGACATAAATGATAGTGGAAAGGAGAGGAATAAGTCCTATTAGAAGTAGAACTGTGGATAGCAAAGGAAGAAGCAGAAAAAAGTTGGAAATAAAAATGTTTAAAGCACAAGTTTGTGGATATTTGCTGAAAGGGCAAATAGTTCAACATATGTCAATAGGCCTTGGGGGCATTAAATAAGTACTTATCATAAGTACATTAAATAAGTACTTGTCAACTGACAAACTGAAAGGGAATGCATCTATAATTTGTCATAACTTTTACTTCATATGTAGTATATAAGAGAAGGAAAGATGGAAAGAATAAGAAGGAAAAAGCTTTAGAAACTGAAGAACAAAAAACAAGTGGATCATGGGGGCAGCTAGGAGTTTCAGTGGTTAGAGAGCAAGGAGTTGAGCTGGATAATCTTCAGTTCAAATCTGGCCTCAAATACTTCCTAGCTGTATGACTCTGGGCAAGTCACTTAACTCTTGTTGCCTAGTCCTTACTACTCTTCTTCTTTGGAACCAAAACCTGGTATCAATTCTAAGAGAGAAGTTAAGGGTTTTTAAAAAATGATCTCAAAAACCTAGTATGGAAAAAAATGAAAAGAAATTACCTGAAGAAGAATTTCCCATTTGACTAAGATTACTGGGAAAACTTGAAAGCAATCTAGAAGAAATTGGGTTTAGATAAATTCCTTAATCATCTATCCCAATAAACACAAATTTAATATGGCCTCAGCATTAAAATTCATACCATAAAAATTAGAAGCAGTCAGATTAAGTACATTTTCTAGATAATGGCTAGAGGGAGAAGTCATAACAAACAAGGGAAAGAGGCAATCACAAAATATAAAATAGATCATTTCAATTATATGAAATTGAAAAGCTTTTGCACAAACAAAATGAATGCAAATGAATTAAAAAGGGAATTGGTCAATTGGGAAAGTTTTATGTCAAATATCTCTGATAAAAGTCTGTTATCTAAAGTATGTAGGCAACTAATGCTAAAAGATAAATGGTCAAAGAATATGAACAAATTGATTCTCAAGAAATGAATGACACAATGTTAACAAACATATGAAATATGATCCCAAATTAGTACTAATAAGAAAATACAAATCAAAATAACTCTGGGGTTTCACCTCACATCCTGCAAATTGACAAAGTTGACAAATGATAGGAATAACAAATGTTAAAAAAATGTGGAAAGGCAGGCAGGCAGGCTGATGTACTAGGAGCTATGAATCAGAGTCAGCAAAAGAGCAGTGGGAAAAAAGCAGTTTAGCTGAACTCTCCCATAACTAGTTCAACCAAGAAGAGGAAGCACATCAGACCACGTGGTGAAAAGGAAACCCAAGAAAACATGGTAGATCTTTTCTTTTTTTTCAATCCAGATTGGCACAAGTGAAAAAGCCAAATCCTGGGAAGGAGTCCAGCCAGAAAAATCCAAAAACCTGCTAGGGTGCCAGTGAAGAAGGGTCTGTATCTGTGTACATGGTTGGACACACTGAGCAAGAGTATGCCAACAGATGTGTCTCTCTCATCTGACACAAACAGAAGATGAATCCAAAACAACTATAAGTAAATCCTCAAACAAAATCCCAGCTTAGCTACAAGGCCAATTAAAATTCTTAGATGAAATGAGGCAGGGGTTTTTAAATGATATAAATGAAATGAAATCTCTAATAGAAAGAATTGGAAAAGAAATTACATCTCAACTTAAGATTTGGAGGGAGCATTAAAATCTTATTATAAGAGATAGTAAACCTTCTGAAAGTAAAAGAGTTTATAAAATTTAGAATATAATAAATTCCATAAGACAATTATAAGTACTAAGACAAAATCAAAAGAAAAAAGACATGGAAAGAAACGTAATGCATATCAAGTGCAATTGACTTGGAAACAAAGAAATCTAAGAATTGTCAAAGTACTGAAATTCATGATCAAAGAAAATAAATAATTTGGATATTGTATATCAAAAATTCAATACTGCCCAGATCTATTAGAATCAAAGAGTAAGGCAAAAATAGAAATAATTTTAGTCACTTTCAGAAAGAGACCACAAATTGAACTGTGAATTTGTCCTACCATTCTGGGAAGCAATTGGAATCATGCTAAGTGACTAAATAACTCTTTAACCTAGAAAGCTCACCTTAGCTATAGACACCCAAAGGGATCAATGATTTTTAAAAAAAGTTCTGATATTCCAGAATATTTATTGCCACATTTTTTAAGATCTAAAGGACTCTAGGCTGGAACAATGCATATAAGACTTTTTAAATTTGTTTCTTGTTTGGTGGAACTCATTTTTTTCTTTTTCATTATTTGGTTTGAGGGATTCCTAAAAGGAAAGGGAAGAGGTCCCATAAAAACAAAATAAATTAATACATTTTTAAAAGATTATATTCCTGGTAGTAGTTACCTAGAATGTGTGTAATGTGCCAAGAGACCATAGCATCTTCAAGCTGAAAGGAATCTTAGGGGTTACTCAGTCCTTTTCTCCTACGCCATATTAGAGTTTCCTCCACAACATCTCCCCTAGGTAGTGATCTAATTTAAGAGTTTTCAAGGTGACATAAACCTCCAACAAATTTTGCCATATGCCATAGCTCCTGAAATGGGCAGCTATTCAACTCAAGGAACAAAATATTGAACTTGGAATCAGGAAATCCTGAATTCAAATTCAGATTCAGACACTGATATGTGACCCTTAAAATTCTCTGTGGTTCAGTTTTCTCATCTGTAAAATCGGAATAATAACAGCACCTATTTCCTAAGGTTATTGTAAGGATAAAGTGAGATAATGTGTACACAGTTCTTTGCAAACCTTAAAGCATTATCTAAATACTAAGTATTATTATTATTAACTGAATTCTCCTTCTTAGACTTCTCTTGCTGAGCTTTGTGTATTAATGTAGTTTGTTTGTCAGAGGGGGTCTTTATAGACTATAAAGATAAAAAACACTTAAAAGAGAGACAAACAAGACTTCTAGTGACAGAATCATGAGGTTTAGCATGGAAAGCAACATCAGAGATCAGTTTGTCCAATTCTCTTATTTTAAATATGAATAAATTGAAGCTTATGGAATTTGGCTTATTTGTCAAGGAAATTACCACTCACAAATGTCATGGCCAAGATTTCAACCTAGGTCTCCTTATACCAAACCATAAATTCTTTTTCTTATACTTCATTTCTTGCCTCAAGAAAGTAATACATCAAGAACAGGCAGACTCTGCAGTTGTCACTCAACCTCTCTTCGATTGGGTGTAGTATCAGTAACCCAAACTCAGAAGGGTCATTGGACCCTTCAATGCCCCAAAGAAATAATCTCCAAGCTCACTTGTGAACATGTGCAATAATCTTTCTAGAGAGCAGGCTTGTTTGTTAATGGAGGGAAAGAAAGCTATTTATCTAGTTTGTAAGCCTAGGGAGAACTTAATTAATGTCAGAGCAGTTATGATTTTCCCCTCTCTCTCCCCACACCAGGAACTCAGAGAGATGATGAGAGGATTTTAATTAATATTTGAAATGCACTTTGAGATCACTGGATGAAAGGCACCATAAGAGGGCAAAATAAGGTTGTTATTAATAATGATTATGTTAATGAGAATATAAGAATACTGAGAAACTCCAAAATAATGACAAATGTAAGATGTGAAAAACTAATATGACTTATGGCAATAGTCCTGTGAGTGCCAGAGAAATACAGAACATGTATATGTGTATATGTATGTATACATGTATAAACATACATTATGTACATGTATTATATATAACAAACATGCCAATGTATATATAATAAAGAAGACTGAGGATTGTCTTTTCACATTCTAATGTTTTTATTAAAAAAACATAATGTTTTTGAGGTAGTAATAATAATAGTAACATCTACCATTCATAGAGTTCATAAAAGTTTGCAGAGAGTTTTACATGCATTTATCTCATTTGAGCTTCACAGTAACCCAAAATAGAAAAGATCTCAGTGCCTAGCACAGGGCCTGCTGCATAGCAGGTATCTAATACATGCTTACTGATTGATTTGTTATTCACATTTTACAGATGAAGAAACTGAGATTGAGAGATATAAAATGACTTACTATAATTATTAAATTAAAGGTAGAATTTGAACAAAGTTTTTTCTGATTTCAAGTCCATTGAGATCCTATTCCTTTACTCTTTGTACTAATTGAGAGACAGAATTTGAACCCATGTAATGTTGATTACATTTCCAATGAGATTCTATTCCTCCACTTTTTAGGAAAATTTATTTTTTTAAAAACTTATTACTTCCTAGGTTCAAACCCGGCCTCAGCCACTTCCCAGCTGTGTGACCCTGGGCAAGTCACTTGACCCCCATTGCCCACCCTTACCAATCTTCCACCTATGAGACAATACACCGAAGTACAAGGGTTTTAAAAAAAACTTATTACTGATAACATGCAGTGGACTCAGTGTTCTACCAGACTCCAAGAAGACCTAGAGATGTGCATTTTCTCTAAATGTATCTCTCCAATTATATTCTACACATATTGGATACTTAATAAAATAATAATTCAAATTTATAGAATTATCTACAAAATCTTTGAATGTGGCAAGAAGAGAAAGGTGGGGAGGTAAGAGCAAATTATTAAATTTCAAGTAGAGATAATCAAGTATAGTTTCAGGTAATTTCATGTTATGATAATAAACATTTGTCAGATTTCATAGTCAAGGACAGAAAACCATTTACTGTATGGTATAATTTAAAGAGATCTTCTGATTTTTCTAAAGGTATAGGTTCTAATCTTAGTTCTCCCGTTAACTGGCTATGGAGTTTTGTGCAGTTCATTTTATCTCTCTTGGCCTTAGTTTCCTCAATTATAAATAAAGTGCAAGGAAATATCTCTTTCATATCTGTACAATTTGCTACTGAAAAGTGGCATATGAGAGATATTTTTAAAAAAGTAACCACACAGAGAAAGTGTATCTAATCAGGGCAAAAATGACAAAATAAATGTTTTCCAGGAATTAATCTGCATATGACTAACATAATAAGTACTTTTAATTCAATAAATGAGAAATTCTGGCCTTTAAACCTGTTTGAAGACTATGAGACACACATATATTACCTAGTTATGCTATATATGACAGAAATGTGAATTATAATTTATTACCATAAGACACAGATAAGTGACCTCAATAAATAGACCATGCTTTGGCTTACTCAGCATTCAGAAAAGTAGAGCTCAGAACAGAGTTGATCTCAGGAAAAACTTAAAAACTTATACTGCCATCCAATACTTAGAAGAACTGAATAAAGAAAGAAAGGCTTTACTTGTAATGATACTTGCTGCCTAAGAGTTTGAAATCCTTCTTAACCCATTCATAAGAGCAGACCTGATAATGCTCTGAAGATTCCATACTTAATATTCATGATTTTTTATTAAAAGTGCATACAACTGGATTTCCAGGAGCAAAATCAAAATGATGGAGTAGAGAAAGTGCTCAGTCAACCTCTCCCTATATTCTTCTAACAACTTTAAAATAATTTATTATAAAGAATTTTGGAGTGGTAGAGACAACAAAATGTCAAAGTTAGATATTCTTCCAACCCAAGTCAAATTAGGATGTTAGAAGGAAAGATCTGTGACACAGGTGTGAAGGCTGACCCATAGTCCACATAAATGTAACACCAGTAGTGTGGGACTAGATCATGGTGACAGAAACAGCAGTGATTTCAGGAACTCTCAAGCCAGAGATAATAGAGAGACTTGACAATGATCAGAAAGAGATTACAGGAGCCAATGGTTCTAGCACTGGATGAATTGTCAAATGCTATTTGTCAAATCCATTATCTATAACCATGTCTGGGTGATTTCAAGGTCAAAGAAAAGCCCTTTTAGTCAAAAGGGAATAGGAGTCATGAGGAGTAGTATTACTTTTGATCACAGGGGACCCTGAGTGGCAGTATCACTCCAAAGAGATAAAGGACCTTGCATATCAGTATTCAGTGCAATCCCTAGGGATCAAGGTCCCTTCCTGGATAAGGATCAGATTAGACCTGGAAATCAATGACCACACCTCCCCTCAGATGACACCACCTTGGAAGCTCTAAAAACCTTCCAAACATCCAGAACTAACTTTAAAAATAGCTATCAAAAAATATGAAGCTGGGGGTCAGCTGGGTAGCTCAGTGGATTGAGAGTCAGGCCTAGAGATGGGAGGTCCTAGGTTCAAATCTGGCCTCAGACACTTCCCAGCTATGTGACCCTGGGCAAGTCACTTGACCCCCATTGCCCACCCTTATCACTCTTCCACCTAGGAGCCAATACACAGAAGTTAAGGGTTTAAAAAATTAAAAAAAAAATATGAAGCTTAAAAAATCGCCCCTCTCACTCCACCCCATGCTGGCAACAGAGCCCAACTTTAACATAAAGTTCAAAATGAAGAAATAGCATGCAAAAAATGAGAAAGTGACCAAAAAAGAGCCAAATCATAAAAATCTACTATAGTGACAGGGAGGCTCAAGATACAAACTCAGAAGCAGACAATGAAAAATATTTTCAAAGTCAAATAAAAGTGGAAGTGGAAAAATTAAATTAAAAATGAGAGCAAAGGAAGACAACTAGGAAAAGACAATAACAACTTGGTAAAAGAGGAACAAAACTATAGAGTAAAATGTCTTAAAAATAGAATTGGTGAATAGAAAGTGAGGTACAAAAATTCATGGATGAAAATAACTCTCTAAAAAGCAGAATTGGATAAATGGGGAAAAAAGAGGTATAAAAGCTTACTTACAACAATTCCTTAAAAATTACAATTGAGTAAGTGGAAGTTAATTACTCCATGAGACATCAAGAAACAATAAAACAAAGTGAGAGGAATGAAAAAATAGAGAAAAATATGAAACATCTCATCAGAAAAACAACTGATCTGGAAAAGAGATAGAAGAGAGATATTTTTCCCCAGAAACAGTCAAATAGTCCAGACTCTCCTTGTATTTCTCTCCTTTTTCTTTTTTTTTACTCAATTATGTGTATTTTTAAAATTAATTTTGAACATTCATTTAAAAATTTTTGAGTTCCATATCTTTGCCTCCCTCCCCTTCTTTCATCTCTCCTTGAGAAGGCAAGCAATTTGATATAAATTATATATGCGCAATCATGTGAAGCATTGTCACATTAACCAGGCTGCAAAAGAAAATGCCCCACCCACAAAAAAAAAAACAGCATGTAACTGATTCTGTAACTAATCCTCATGACTGTTCCATTTACTTTTTTTGTTACTATTTATTTTTATTTTTATACATCATGTAAAATACACTATATACAATTATGTATATGACTGGCTATAAATACATAATAAATTATAATAAATATGCTTATCCAAGAGAAACAAATTTTCATATTGGTTATATTCAAAAATCTATGTCTTATACTTTTTTCTTCTCTCTGCCAAACCTATTCAAGAAGGTATATATTATACGTCATACATGTATTATCATATAGCACATATTTCCCTATAGACCATGTCATGAAATATGACATATATTGCTTACACTATAGAAAAATTCATGAAGGAAATAATGTGAATGGTATGTTTCAATCTGCATTTAAGCTCTGTCTATTCCTTCTATGACAGTGGATATTCTTTTTCATCATGAATCTTTTGAAGTTGTCCTGGATCCTTGCCTTACTTATAATAATTAAATCATTCACAAATGATCATCATTCATTATTGTTGTTACTATGTACAATGTTCTCCCAGTTCTGCTCACTTCACCTTGCATTTGCTTTTTCAATCATAGGACTTTTTATGTCATCTTTTGTACTACTTTTCCTTTGTAATTATTTGTTTATAATATGTCACTACATGCTCATACCTACTTCTTAGCTATCCATTCCCTTCAGAAACTGCAATGTTCCATGATTGGCAGCCATATATCACCAGAAAAGTGGTACAGGGCTATGATTTTGCTAGTGTTAAAAATATGGGTCTTTATTTCAGGAAGAAGCTTGGAGTCATCAAAGTAACTTTGCAGTTTCCCAAAGGCTCCATCCTGCTCGCCTTCTCTTATTCAATTTCTTGCTTAGCTCATTGCATTGGTAGTATCTATCTGAGATCTACATTGTTGAATACTGTGTAAATTGCTCAACCAAATGCCTCCATCCATAAGCATCCTTCATCTATTTACTTTTTCATGGGTGAATACTTAAGCCAAAATCTGGCAGGCAATTATGGGTCTCATTTAGGAAGCTCTGTAATTTTCCCGGACTTCCTGCAATCAGCAAAATGTAATCAACAAATAAGAACAATTGGAGGACCTTGATGTCTATAAGGAATCTCTCTGATTTGAGCTTTGCACTGGATTTTCTTTAGGTCACCAGCAAACACCACTGGAAAGCATACAATTATTTCTATCAGTTATTTTATGTCTCATTTGATATTAATGATCAGAACATTTTCAGATATGTTTACCTCTATATTGTTAAATAATTCAAAAAATCTTTTGTAATTTTGATATTTACAAGGGAAGATACCTTGTTGGAAGAGGACCTTTAATATGTCATTCCTCTTTTATGAAATAAATGCTTTTTTATTGTCAATGAACAACAAACACAAATGGATCTTGTATTCTCTAAAACTTTTAATTAGCATTTAAAAATGATAAATATATAATACCTCTTGATGGAATATATAGCTTTCCAAAAAGGGATTATTTCTTGAAATACCATCACCAAGGATGATTTAAATGGAAATTATTCTTATAAAAATGTATATCAATGGGAACAAAACTCTATGGACAAAAGTTTTAATGCTTTCTTAACTGCTTTTTTTCTATAATAAGCTCTATGATTTTTTGTCATGCGATTTATATGTACCCTCCTTTGGGTAGCTTAAGATTAATCTACCTAATGTCTTCAAAATCATGTCATCTATGATACAGGTACACACACTTCTCAATATACACTTGATCAAGCTTTTTTCTCATTTTAAAGAAATGCACTTCCTTTTCTTCAAGGAATGTATTGCTAATGGTAATGAGCAAATCTAGGCATGGTACAGGTAGTTCCATTGTTCTTGACTGTGATAATAATTTTTTTTAATTTTTGCAGACTTTTCTAGCTTTTGTGTTTAAAGAAATCCTGAATTCAAATTCTGCCTTGAATACTTGCCAACTTAGTAATTCCTTTTATGCAAAATAGGGATAATAATAGCACCTACCATAAGAGTTTGTTGTAAGGATCAAATGAAATGACATATCTAAAGTGTTTTGCAAACTTGACTGCTATACTAGTTATTATTATAAAAATATGTAATTGTTATAATATAATATATAATAAATATTAATTATTATCATTATTGCTTGCTTGGAAGATAATGAATAAAATAATATTTACCCAGTACTTCCATTCAAACGAGGACGACAATAAAAACAAATGGAATTTTATATAGAATAGATCCCAAAAAATTCAAATTAATATAAAATTAATTATAATTAATAGAAAGTGATAAAATATAACATAATTTGAGAGTCAATGCTTACATCAGCTTACATCAGGAAAGACTTCATGAAGAAATGATACTTAACCATAACTCAAAGAAAGAAAAGAGTTCTATGAGGCAAATATGAGGTAGAAATGAGATTTCAGATATATTAAAATAACAGTGTAAAGATTCAGAGGTAGGAGATGAAGTATAATGTGTGGCAAATAGAGAAGCCCAATTTGACTATATCTCCAGGTGTAGGAGGGAAGAATAATGTGAACAACTTTTTAAAAGACAGATAAGAGCCAATTTTGAAGTACTTTAAATGGCAAACAGAGTGGCATATTTTAGCCTGAGGTAATAGGAGATTCTTAATCAGCTATAAGGTATAGTGAATGGAGTTCTGGGCTAGAGTTAAGAAGAACTGAGTTAAAATCTGGTCTTCGTCATTTACTAACTGGAGACCCTGGACAAGTCGCTTAACCTCAGTTTTCTCATCTGTAAGATAGAGGCAATAATAGCACCTATCCCATGGTGCTGTTGTGAGGATCAAAGAAATTATTGTAAAGTGCTTAGCACAGTGCTTGGAACATATTAAGTACTATATAATTATTAGCTATTATTATTATAGAATGCCATTAGCAGACCTTTGTTTTTAAAATATGTTTGGCAGCTGCATGGAGTTGAGGAGTGGAAAAAATTGAGGCAAGGAGACCAGTCAGAAGTCTATTGCAATAGTCCAAGTGATAAGGGCTTGAACAAGGATAGTGAGAAGAGGACACATGTGGAAGATGTAGCACAGATAGAATCAACAAGATTTGACAACTGGTTAGACATGCTGGGTGATGTACAATAAAGAGTTGAGGATGAATACAAGGTCACAAACCAAAGTAATGAGAAAGATCATGGTATTTTTTTAACAACCATAGAAAAGTTAGGATAAGGGGAAAGTTAAGAGTAACCAGTCATTTCCTATATGTTAAACTACAATAAATTTTATTCTTACTTTGTTTGATGCTCACTATATATATTGCATTCTAATTTTTTTCTTGAAGAGAAATATCATAATATCTAGAAATGATACTTCTGGATATTCTACAGATGTCTTGGTCTCATTTCTTACTCTTGAACACTATTTTCCATCAATACAAAGCATCTTACTGAATTCCTAGAATTTCTCTATGTCTTTGTCTTTTGCCACTTATATTAGGGAATAAGTTGCAATAATTTTAATGCTGATCATCTTTTTCAAATACTTATGAGCACTATAATATGAGACAATCAAATGCCCCTTGAAATGATGTTTCTTCTTATCTTTGTACTCATGATAAAACAAACTCTGCCAATCCCTTTATTTCCTTCTTCAAGAATAACCTATGAATCATCTCATTCAGCTGCAGTGGCTCTCTGTATTCTAGATTGGTTTCGTTCGTTTGTTTTTGTATCACATCAGAGTCAAGAATGGTATGATTCAGCTGCTCTAACAGTCTACCTGCTTAGTCATTGGACAAAGCTCTCACATTTAGTGTACCAATAGCTAAGTTAATATACATAGGTGGTCTCTGAGCAACCTCTGTACTAAGGTAAATAATCTGTACCTGAATAAGTAAATATGAAATATGTGTGAAGGAATTCAAAATAATTTCAAGGCACCAACAGCAGAGCAGGTCAGGAAAGAAGTTAGAAGTGACACCTGAACTGTGCTTTGAAGGAAGCCAGGTATACTAAGAGGTAGAAGTGAGGAGAGAATGCATTCCAGACTCATGAAAATGCATGCAGGTGGGAAATTGACAGTCATGAATGGAGAAAAGCTAACAGACCATTCCCTGTACCACAACCATAGTTCAGACGCTCAATACCTCTTTCATGATTTGCTGGACAAGCATACTTATGAATTGTGGTAGAGTAGAAAGTAAGCTGGCTGTGAAGTTAATGGACTTGTGTTTAAATCTTGGCTGAGTCACTTATGTGTAGAACCTGGGATAGAACTAGATGACTAAATTCTTTTTCAAATTCTACATCTATGAACAAATGATATGATTTCTTGATCCTTTCCTAACATCACCACCCTCAGCCCAAGTCCAAACTATATGTCTACAGTCTGAAATATCTGCTCACCAGACCCTTGTAAATTCCTTTTTCTGTGTTTTTGTTGGAGCCGACTAGGGGTATGCAGATGAATGTTTAAGGATCAGATCTTGAAAAAATTTACACCAACCCACTTTTAAGCTTAATTTGCATTATTAACATTTCCCACATCACTTTCTGAAGTTTGGACACTGAACAAAATAAAGCAAATGCAGATTTATAGCATTTGCTAGTTTCTAAAATGCAGATGTTCACACTAAACATTTAAAAGTTGGCTATCATAAGTCACTAAGAACTAGTCCTTACACTATTTCTAACCTTTTCCAGGCTTGCTATAGATTACTATTCTTCGTTCTGTTTTGTCCAGTCAAAATAACTTCCTGTTGTCCTACATCCATGAAACTGTCTCCCAATTCTGTTTTTACAGAGGCTGTCCCACTTTCCCTCTTCACCTCTTCCTCCTAGAATCCTTCATTTCCCTCAAATTCCCACTCCTATATAAGGTGGTTCATCATTCTCCTGCTGCTATTGCCGCCTTAACAAAAATATCTTGATTTTCTTTCATATATACGTAACTGTGTGCATGCTATTTCCTCTGATTGAATGTAAGGTCTTGGGTGACAGGGATTATTTAATTTTTGTCTTTGTAGTCCCAGAAACTAAAACAACACCTGGCACATGGTAGGTGCTTAATAAATGCTTGTGAATTGACTGATTTATTGTTTTGGTTATTTTCATTCCTCCAGCCTGGGCTACCTTTTTTTCTGCCTATCTTAATCTTACCCATTCTTGAAATCCCAGTATTCTTTGTGTAACTAACCCTCCCTGACCACAACAGTCAGAAATGATCTGTCTCTTTTCTAAATTTCTCTAGCTCTTATTGTCTGTTCTAATCCTTTAGCACCCATTACTTACTGTCTAGTACTGTTAATTTATCTTTACTTGTATCTCTATTTTCTCTTCTGAACTAACATATACTCCTAGAGGGCCAGGTCTGTTTCTTAGAATAGGGCTGTTACCCAAAGTAAGTTTACTAAGTTAAACACCAGTAAATTGTATAAAATACAATCATTCTGTTAAGAGGCAAACCCTTTGTTAAACATATGTGGAAGTACTGGGAAGTGGATTACCTGTAATTCTTTTTGGGTTGGTAAATATTTAAAGAAAAATGGATATCTATTTTGACATATAATTCCTGATAAAATAAGTCCCATGATTTTATTTTTAAACATAAATAAAAATACTTCCAATGAAGAAGTACATTGTTGACTTACTAAAAGTTATAGAAAATTTTTCAGTTGCTCATATTAAAGTAATGTGATATTTTAAGATGAGTTGCTTGCCAGGTGCTGTGGTAAATATGAGTCCAGTAAATTACAGATTTAGAATTGAAAGGGACCTTCAAGTCATCTAGTCAAATCTCACAATTTTATAGTTAGGTAAACTGAAATTTTAAAATAAAAATATTAGTGGCTTGCCCAAAGTCAGGGAGGTCTTAAGTGGCAATGCTAATATTTGAACCCATATTGCTAACTCCAAATCTATTACTATTTTCACAACTGGCCCATACATTTCACTTAGCAGGTTACGACAAATGTTTGACTCTTTCTCAACAAATGTTTGTGTAGAAAGTAATAAAAAGTAGTTTAAATACTAGCATTAATTACTTGCCTAACTAATAAAAACCATTTCCTTCAGAACACCTTGTAAATTTGCCTTTTGATCACACCTAGGACAGTCTTCCTTTGTAGACAGCTCAGCCTCTAACATAGAACCTTATACATAACAGAAACATCATAAATATTTGATGATTAATAACTGACATCTGCTTCATTTTGATCATAGAGATGCTGTTTTAAGGAACAACAAATCTTCATTTCCTCCTTGTTTATGTTCAATGTCTCTCCCTCTCTAATACATAAAATCATATCATGAAAACAAGCAATTAAAACATGGGAAAATCCATTTAACCAATGGGCTATTTCTCTACATGACGCCAACTGGGTTTGGCTGACTTTTTCCAAGACCTTGATTGATAAGGCCTAAAGTATTTGTTTTGATGTCATGTTAACATAGGTTGCAGCTCCTATAGAAAAGTGTATAAACATAAAAGGATTCTCAGTCATTCATCTAGCCTCTTCTAATGAGCATTCATTGTTGGGAGCCAATCAGAGAAATAGGGTCTTTGACAGGGCCTTTTATCTGGATCCCCATCAAGATCTATATGCCTGATAAGGCCTTGTGATTGATTCTGGTGGCATGAGCCTGAAAGGCCGGGCTGCAAGGTGGATGGCTAATCCAAAACTGACCCTTCCTGGAGGCTCCTTTTATGATCAACACCTTTTCTTATTGGAAAGCATTATAATCTGATTTTCTAGTATAACCTTAAGTTTTATAGTAAGTCTTTAAGTACTGTATAGCAAACCAGCAGTTAAGGATTAACAACATTTCTCTAAACCGAGAAAAATGCAGCAATTAGCTGCCCTGGCCCTGTATCTATCTATTCCTAGACAGCCAAGGTCAAAGCTGGCAGTTAGACAGTTTCACATTCAGCTAGGTACTTTCCACCCCACATAATCTTAAAGGTTCATTCTTTAATGTATCTTTTGAAGTATGGGAACTTTCATTAAAATAGAATATTAGATAAAATCAGTCTCAAATTTTAACCTTGGACCCTTGTCTCATCCTGACATAATCTATATGTGAAAAAACTTGGGTGTGAGGTAATTCTGTAACCTTGGTGTGTCTGTGCAGCCATGAAACTTCATTGTGCTTTCTGAGAAACTGTTATTTGAAATGGCATAAAATAAAAATGTTCAGAGACTTTTTCGGAGCATCTTTGGGCTAACATTAGTCTGGCTGTTCTTAATTTTCTCCTTCTGTTCTTATCAATCCAAAGCCATTAAGTGCCATTCAAATCCCTGTTAATAGAGCTGGACCTTTATAATTTATAAGTAATCAGAAACATAATACTGTATATATAGCTCAACTCACTCTGACTTACTACACCAGGTGTTGTGAATGCTGCCATTAATAACTGCTTTGAACTACTAAATATTTTCAAAATGACAGAACAAAGCCCAAATATTTTTGTCCTCAAACACAACTATTAAGAATGAGATTTTATAAACACTCAATTCTATGAGAAAGAACAAATTTCTTTTACCATCACTATGAACATCCTTAAAAGTAAATTTTAGAATACATACAAAACACTAATATTGAAAAATCACTAAAACCTCCAAGGAAAGGAAAGATTTCCCATGAGATAAACTATTTATAACAGCATTTTTTATAGAAGCAAACAATTGGAAGTAAAGTCATTGCCCATTTATTGGGGGAAATGGCTAAATACATTTTAATCATTGAAACAGAATATTATTGCACATTATAATAAAGAATGGATATGAAATATACAGAGAAGCATGGGAAGATTTATATGAACAGATATAAACTGAAGTAAACAAAATTAGGAAAACAACATCCCCAGTAATTATAACAATGTAAACA
Organism: Gracilinanus agilis; assembly: GCF_016433145.1. Lineage (NCBI taxonomy): Eukaryota > Metazoa > Chordata > Mammalia > Didelphimorphia > Didelphidae > Gracilinanus > Gracilinanus agilis. Next base: position 159,095,407 of record NC_058130.1, read on the forward strand.
GAAAGGACAACAATAACAACATTCAAAAATAGTGATAAGAAAACTGTTCTTTTTTTTCTCAGAAGTAGGGGTTTATCACTATGATTCATTGCATTTAATGTCATAGTGGCTACACTGGTTAGTCATTATACTCTTTTTTTTCTTTTCCATCCTTTCTTATAGGGAATGGCGTAGGCAGCTGAGGGATGATTTGGGAAATTAAGATGGTGTAAAAATAAAAGCTGTTAAAAATAATAATTACTAAAACCTAGTATAAGTTTAAGTTGACAGCTGATTACCCTCTACTATATCTGATACTCACTAGATAGTACCCAATATGGAGGACTAAATTTGATAATTGGGCTGATAAAACTTTTCCAAAGAACGTGTATGATAATATCCTCTCACAAGAGATGAACACAATAGGCTGCCTCTGAAATTACAGCTTTCGTTTAGCACCTAGAGAAAAGCTTATTTTAATTAAAAAACCCAAGCATTTATTTTTCTCTCCCTCCTACTCTATCTCCCATGAGAAGGAAAAAGAAAAAGAAAACTCTGGTAATAAATACTCATAGTCAGACCAAACAAATCCTCACATTAGTCATATCCCAAAAGCCATTTCTCACTCTACACACTAAATAGATCATCTCTCTCAAAGGAAGTGAATTGCATACTTCATCATCAGTCCTTTGGTAAAGGGTAGGGAGGAGGTGCTTTTTACCATTCTTTCTGTCATTTGTGATAGCTAATATGTATTTTATAGTGCTTCCTCTTGCTTTCAGAAAAGTTTCATATCAACATCATTTCTATCATCATACAACCATTTGTGGTAGACAGATAACCCTAATTCCAATATTAATATGGCCATTTGACTGATGAGAAAATGAAGACATAACTCTCCTGACTTCTAGTCTTATCCTTCTGTGGTCCTCTTTTTAAAGGCTTAATCACCTTTTAAAAACTAATTTAAGTATAGGTTTTCTTTTGTAAAATAGCATAAATCTATAGCTGTATTCCTAAATCTTAGAAGCAAGAGGTAGGTGGTATCAGTGGACAGAAGTACTGAACTTGGGATCAGGAAAATTTTGGTTCAAATATGACCTCAGAGACTTATTAGTTGTATGATCTTAGGTAAGACACAACCTCTGTCTGCCTCAGCTTTTCCATCTGTAATAGTGATTGAAAATATCAGTCCTATCACAGGGTTATTGTGAGAACCAATGGAAATAGTATATGTAAGGTATTTTACAAACCTAAAGGCTCAATATAAAATACTAGTTGCTATCATTAAGAAAAAGGAAAGGATATTAACAAATTAAGGAGGGCAGAGATTAATGAATTGGGCATGCAACTCAAAAAATTAGAAAGCGAGCAAATAAAAACCCCCCAGATAAAAACTAAATTAGAAATACTAAAAATTAAGGGAGAAATTAATAAAATTGAAAGTAAAAGAACTATTGAATTAATAAATAAGACTAGAAGCTGGTATTTTGAAAAAACAGATAAAATAGACAAAGTACTAGTCAATCTAATAAGAAAAAAGGAAAGAAGAAAACCAAATTGACAGTATTAGAGATGAAAAGGGAGACCTCACCTATAATGAAGAGGAAATTAAGGCAATCATTAAAAACTATTTCGCCCAATTATATGGCAACAAATATAACAATTTAGGAGATATGGATGAATATTTACAAAAATATAAATTGCCTAGATTAACAGCAGAAGAAATAGAATACCTAAATAATCCCATATCAGAAATAGAAATTGAACAAGCCATTAAAGAACTCCCTAAGAAAAAATCACCAGGACCTGATGGATTCACAAGTGAATTCTATCAGACATTCAAAGAGCAACTAATCCCAATACTATACAAATTATTTGATATAATAAGCAAAGAAAGAGTCCTACCAAATTCATTTTATGACACAAATATGGTACTAATTCCAAAGCCAGGTAGACCAAAAACAGAGAAAGAAAACTATAGACCAATCTCCCTAATGAACCTAGATGTTAAAATCTTAAATAGAATATTAGCAAAGAGACTCCAGCAAGTAATTAAGAATGTCATCCACCATGATCAGGTGGGATTTATACCAGGAATGCAAGGATGGTTCAACATTAGGAAAACCATCCACATAAATGACCATATCAATAGTCTAACAAACAAAAATCACATGATCATCTCAATAGATGCTGAAAAAGCCTTTGACAAAATACAGCATCCATTCCTATTGAAAACATTGAAAAGTATAGGAATAGAAGGACCCTTCCTAAAAATAATAAACAATATATACCTAAAACCATCAACAAGCATTATATGCAATGGGGATAAATTAGAAGCCTTCCCAATAAGATCAGGAGTAAAACAAGGATGCCCATTATCACCTCTATTATTCAACAGAGTACTAGAAACACTAGCAATAGCAATTAGAGAAGAAAAAGAAATTGAAGGTATCAAAATAGGCAATGAGGAGACTAAGCTATCACTCTTTGCAGATGATATGATGGTCTACTTAAAAAATCCTAGAGAATCAACTAAGAAGCTGGTAGAAATAATCAACAACTTTAGCAAAGTGGCAGGATACAAAATAAATGCACATAAATCATGAGCATTTCTATACATTTCCAACACATTAGAACAGCAAGAGGTAGAAAGAGAAACACCATTCAAAATCACCCTAGACAATATAAAATACTTGGGAATTGATCTAACAAAACAAACACAGCAATTATATGAAAACAACTACAAAACACTTTCCAAACAAATAAAACTGGACCTCAACAATTGGAAAGCCATTAACTGTTCATGGGTAGGATGAGCTAACATAATAAAAATGAACATCCTACCCAAATTAATTTACCTATTTAGCGCCATACCTATCAAATTACCAAAAAACTTCTTTACTGAATTAGGAAAAACTATAACAAATTTCATTTGGAATAACAAAAGATCAAGAATATCAAAGGAAATAATGAAAAAAAAATGTGAAGGAAGGGGGCCTAGCAGTGCCAGATATCAAACTATACTATAAAGTAGCAGTCATTAAATCAATATGGTACTGGCTAAGAGATAGAAGGGAGGATCAGTGGAATAGACTTGGGGTTAATGACATCAGCAAGACAGTGTATGATAAACCCAAAGAGCACAACTTTTGGGACATGAATCCACTATTTGACAAAAACTACTGGGAAATTTGGAAAACAATATGGGAGAGATTAGGTTTAGATCAACATCTCACACCCTACACCAAGATAAATTCAGAATGGGTGAATGACTTGAATATAAAGAGGGAACTATAAATAAGTTAAGTGAACACAGAATAGTATACTTGTCAGATCTCTGGGAAAGGAAAGATTTTAAAACCAAGCAAGAGTTAGAGAAAATTACAAAATGTAAATTAAATGGTTTTGATTATATTAAGCTAAAAAGCTTTTGTACAAATAAAAACAATGTAGTCAAAATCAGAAGGGAAACAACAAATTGGGAAAAAATCTTTATAACAAAAAACTCTGACAGGGGTCTAATCACTCAAATATACAAGGAGTTAAAGCAATTGTATAAAAAATCAAGCCATTCCCCAATTGATAAATGGGCAAAAGACATGAATAGGCAATTTTCAGGTAAAGAAATCAAAAGTATCAATAAGCACATGAGAAAGTGTTCTAAATCTCTAATAATTAGAGAAATGCAAATGAAAACAACTCTGAGGTATCACCTCACACCTAGCAGATTGGCTAAAATGATAGCAGGGGAGAGTAATGAATGTTGGAGGGGATATGGCAAAATTGGGACATTAATGCATTGCTGGTGGAGTTGTGAACTGATCCAACCATTCTGGCTGGCAATTTGGAACTATGCCCAAAGGGCTATAAAAGACTGCCTGCCCTTTGATCCAGCCATACCATTGCTGGGTTTGTACCCCAAAGAGATCATAGATAAACAGACTTGTACGAAAATATTTATAGCTGCGCTTTTTGTAGTGGCAAAAAACTGGAAAATGAGGGGATGTCCTTCAATTGGGGAATGGCTGAACAAATTGTGGTATATGCGGGTGATGGAATACTATTGTGCTAAAAGGAATAATAAACTGGAGGAATTCCATGCAAATTGGAGAGACCTCCAGGAAGTGATGCAGAGTGAAAGGAGCAGAGCCAGAAGAACATTGTACACAGAGACTGATATACTATGGTAAAATCAAATGTAATGGGCTCCTGTACCAGCAGCACTGCAATGACACAAGACAGCTCTGAGGGATTTATGGTAAAGATGCTACCCACATTCAGAGGAAGGACTGCAGGAGAGGAAACATATAAGATAAACAATTGCTTGAATGCATGGGCTGAGGTGGACAGGAATGGGAAATAGACCCTGAACAAGGACACATGTTACAACCAGTGGAAATGTGCGTTGGCCATGGGTGGGGGAGAGTGGGGGGTGAAGGGGAAAGTAGGGGCATAAAGTATGTAAACAGGTTAAAAACAAATATTAATAAATGTCTAATCATAAAAAAAAGAAAAAGGAAAAGGAAAGGAATTACATTCAGGGATTTGGATGACAATATAGAAAAACTCAAATCCATAGGCAACAAAGAAAGTTAGAGATATTGACACAAGAGGATGAATTTACTATTTGTAGAAATATATTACTTTGAGTTGGTGGTCAGTTATTTCTTAAATGAGGAAATCTATTAACCAAAAGTGAGGAGGTGGAGGGGGGGGCAGAAGGTAGAAACATGAGAAACATGTAGATAAGAATCAATGAACAGAGACATAGAAGAGATATGAAGCATTCAGGGATTATAGTACAGGAAGTATAGGACTGAGTATACAACCAGAGGTAAGAAATGGAAAACCAGCTCAAGAAACAAGTCACATATTTGACAAAGTGAAATATAGTAGCAATGAAGGATTTTTATACATGAGAAAATTTTTGGAACTTATTTCTCTAGATGATAATTTTGATCTAGAGGAAACAATTGAACAACTGGTATTCTGTACCTGGTTTTGGATAACAGGGAAAGTTTAGTTGCCAAATTAGGAATGATGAGAAGTAAATAGTTTCAATTTCTATTGTCATATATAAAATGATTTATTTTATCAGTAAAGGTGTGATGTTTTATGCAAAGAAGAAAAGGAGAAGGGAGTAGGAGTAGGAACAGGGACAGGGCAAAGGAGGAAGAGGAAAAGAATCTTTATGTGGCAAAATTCTGAAGGAAAAAAAATAAATTATTCCACATATGATTTCCAAAGCTATCTTTCTTACACCAGAATTCTTTCCAGGAGCTGAATCCCAGACTATCAAAGCTAAAATTAAATTTCCGGATCATTTAATTTTCTCTCCTAATTTTATAGATGAAGAAACAAATGTCCAGGGAAATGTGATTTTCTCAAGGTCACTCAGCTAGCCAGGTAACAGAAAGAGGAATCAGATCTTCTGGTTCTAACACTAGACCTATATTACATAGGCTTATGACAGCTTCCTGGTAGATATCTCCACTTAGATCTCCCTTTAACCTAATTCATTATCTTCTCTCCAAACTATTATATTCACCCAAATGTCTATTTCTACCTAACCAAAAAGTCATGAAGTCATTAAATACTTTAAAGTTATTTTACTCTTCCTTTACCTTCTATACCCAAGCATTTGACAAGTATTGCCAGTTCTTCTTCCCATTTTCTCTTACATATAAACCCTCCTGTCAACTTCTCTGTTTCAAATTATAATTGCCACCACCTAGCTGAAATAGTAAAGTATTGGACCTGGAGTTAGGAAGATTTCAGTTCAAATTCTGCCTTGAAAATTTACTATTTGTATTGCTCTGGACAGGTCACTTAACCTCTACTGATATAAATTTATTTTCTATTGTGTCTTTCGGCAAAATGTAATTTCCCTAGTTATCTCTTTTAATTAGGTCTACTTTTACTTTGCTTTGTCTGAGATCATGATTGCTATCCCTTCCTTTTTCAAGTTCAGCTGAAACATATTGGATTCTTCTCCAGTTCTTTATTTTAACTCTGTGTATTTTAATGTTTCAAGTGTATTTCTTCTAAACAACATATTGATGGATTCTGGTTTCTAATCTATTCTGCTAACATCTTCCATTTTGTGGGTGAGCTGATCCCTTTCACATTCAGTTATGTTTACTGTGTATTTCTTACCATTCTATTCTTTTATATCTGTCCTCTTTTTCACCCTGTCCTCTCCTCATGAATCCATTTTGCTTATGACTACTGCTCTCATACACTCTTCTCCCTTTTATCCTTTCTTTTAATTTCTTTTCTTTATTACTTCTTTGTTGGGTAAGATAAATTTATGTAACTAATCATGTGTGTGTATAATCTTCCGTCCTTGATAAAGTTTAGTTCAGAATGAGGTTCAATATTGTCCACTTGTAATCCTATTCTTTTCTCCATTGTATAAACTCTTCTTCACATGCTCCATTTATATGAAATCATTTTCCCAACTTTCTTCTCCACTCTCCTAGAGTATCTCTCTTTCTCACCTTTATATTCTGCTTTTGAGTTTATTCTAATATAAGAGAATCACAGCCTAAGGTCTCTAAGTAGACTCCTTATAACAGACCTAATGATGATAAAATTCTGAAGAGTTATTAAATCTTCTTCCCATATAAGAATGCAAATAGTTTAGCTTTGTTCAATCCCATATAATTTCTCTTTCATATTTATGCTTTTGGCTTTGTGCTTATTCTGCATCCTCTGTTTGAATGTCAAGTTTTTTATTCGGTTATGATTTTTCATCAGAAATACTTGAAAATATTATATTTAATTAAATGCCTGTTTTCCCCTATAGTATGTCATTTTTGCTGGGAAGATTAATCTTAGTTGGAATCCTAACTCTTTTGCTTTCCCAAACATCATATTCCAAATGCCAAGTTCTCTATTTCTTTATGGTGGTTCCTGCAAAATCTTATCTGATTCTTTTTTTTAAAACCCTTAACTTCTGTGTATTGGCTCATAGGTGGAAGAGTGGTAAGGGTGGGCAATGGGGGTCAAGTGACTTGCCCAGCGTCACATAGCTGGGAAGTGTCTGAGGCCAGATTTGAACCTAGGACCTCCCATTTCTAGGCCTGACTCTCAATCCACTGGGCTACCCAGCTGCCCCAATCTTATGCAATTCTAACTGTGGCTCTACAGTATTTGAATTATTTATTTCTCATAGCTTTCAGTGTTTTTTTTTTCTTGACCAGAGAGCTCTAGATTTCAGCTATAATTATCCTGGGATTTTTCATTTTGTATTTCAGGAGATGAATGGTGGATTCTTTTAATTTCTACTTCACCCTCTGGTCCTAAGATGTCTTGAAATTTTTCCTTTATAATTTTAACTTTTAATTTTAAAATCTTTTCCCATTTTTCCATATTTCATTTTCTTTCCCTTCATTTTACCCTTCCCCCTTCCAGATCCAATAAGCACTTCCACTGGGTTATACAAATATTATCCCTTTAACCTATTTCCACATTATTATTTTTTCAATAGAGCAATCTTTAAAAACCAAAATCTCAAATCATATAACCATATAAATGAATGATAAGTCATTTCTTTTTTCTGTGTTTCTACTCCCACAATTCTTTCTTTTGATGTGGATAGCATTCTTTCTCATAAGTCCCTCAGGATTGTCTTGTATTAGCAAAGTCCATTGCATTGTATTGTTCCACAATGTTTCATTTTCTGTGTATAATGTTCTCTTGGTTCTGCCCATTTCACTCTGCATCAGTTCCTGGAGGTTATTCCAGTTCATATAGAAATCCTCCAGTTCATCATTCCTTACATCACAATAATATTCCATCACCATCAGATACCACAATTTGTTCAGCCATTCCCCAACTGAGGGATACCCCTCATTTTCCAATTCTTAGCCACCACAAAGAAAACAGCTAGGAATATTTTTGTACAAACATTTTTCATTGTTATCTCTTTAGGGTACAAACCTAGTATTGGCATTGCTGCATCAAATGGTATACATTCTTTTAAAGCCCTTTGGGCATAGTTACAAATTGCCTTCCAGAATGGTTGGATCAATTCACAACTCCACCAGCAATGCATTAATGTCCCGTTTTTTTCAATCCCTCCAACATTTATTATTTTCCTTTATTGTCATATTGGTCAATCTGTTAGGTGTGAAGTGGAACCTCAGCAGTGTTTTGATTTGCATTTCTCTAATTATGAGAGATTTAGAACACTTTTTCATGTGTTTATTGATTGTTTTGATTTCTTCATGTAAAAACTGCCTATTCATGTCCCTTGACCATTTATCAATTGGGGAAATGGCTTAATTTTTTTTAAAACAATTGTGTTAGCTCCTTATAAAATTAAGAAATTAATCCTTTGTCAGAGGTTTTACTTAAAAGAATTATTTCCCAATGTCTTGCCTCCCTTCTAATTTTGGTTGCATTGGTTTTGTTTGTACAAACCCTTTTTTATTTAATGTAATCAAAATTATTCATTTTATATTTTCTAATGTTCTCTATCTCTTGCTTGGTCTTAAATATTTCCCTTTCCCATAGAGCTGACAGATATACTATTCTATGTTCTCCCAATTTATTTATAATTTCTCTCTTTATATTTAAGTCATTTACTCATTCTGAATTTATCTTGGTATAAGGTGTGAAATGTTGATCTAAACCTAATCTCGCCCAAACTGTTTTCCAATTTTCCCAGCAGTTTTTGTCAAATAGTGAATTCTTAACCCAAAAGCTGGGATGTTTGGGTTTATCATGCACTATCTTGATGAGGTCATACCCCAAATCTATTCCATTGATTCTCCCTTCTATTTCTTAGTCAGTACCATATTGTTTTGATGATCACTGTTTTATAGTACAGTTTAAGATCTAGTACTGTTAGGCCTCCATCCTTCACTTTTTTTTATTAGTACCCTTGACATTCTGGATCTTTTGTTCTTCCAAATGAATTTTGTTATATTTTTTCTAATTCTATAAAAAAAGTTTTGGGGATTTTGATAGGTGTGGCACTGAATAAGTAAATTAATTTAAGAAGGATTGTCATTTTTATTATATTAGCTTGTCCTACCCATGAATAATTAATGTTTTTCCAATTGTTTAGATCTAGTTTTATTTGTGTGAAATGTGTTTTGCAGTTGTGTTCATATAATTCTTGAATTTGTCTTGGCAGAAAGATTCCCAAATATTTTATATTACCTAGCGTGATTTCAAATAGATTTTCTCTTTCTAATTCTTGCTGCTGATTTTTATTGGAAATAAATAGAAATACTGATGATTCCCAGCTGTGTGACCCTGGGCAAGTCACTTAACCCCCATTGCCCACCCTTACTACTCTTCCACCTATAAGCCAATACACAGAAATACTGATGATTTGTGTGGATTTACTTTGTATCCTTTTGCTAAAATTTTAATTATTGCCACTAGCTTTTTAGTTGATTTTCTTAGGTTCTCTAACTATACCATCATATAATCTGCAAAGAATGATAGTTGAGTTTCCTCACTGCCTACTTTAACCCATTTGATTTTCTTTGCTACACCTAGAGTTTCTAGTACAATATTAAATAATAGTGGTGATAATGGACATCCTTGCTTCATTTATAATCTTATTGGGATGGCTTCTAACTTATCCCCTTTGCAAATGATACTTGCTGATGGTTTTCGGTAAATATTATTTGTTATTTTGAGGAAAGGCTCTTCTATTCCTATATTTTCCAGTATTTTAATAGGAATGGGTGTTGTATTTTGTCAAAGGCTTTTTCTGTATCTGTTGAGACAATCATGTGGTTTCTCTTAGTTTCATTATTATTATTCGTCAATTATATGGATGGTTTTCCTAATGTTAAATAAGCCTTGCATAAATCCTACCTGGTCATAATGGATAATCCTTGTGATGACTTGCTGCAGTCTCTTTTCTAGTATTTTATTTAGGATTTTTGCATCTATGTTCATTAAAGAGGTTGGTCATAAATTTTTAGTAATGATATTACTTCATTGTTTATAGTACCTTTCAGCAAAATGTAATTTCCTTCCTTATCTTTTTTAATCTGATCAATTTCTACTTTAGCTTTGTCTGGTATCATGATTGCTACTCCTGCCTTTTTTACTTTTTTTTTTTACTTTTTTTATTTTTAATTTTAAACCCTTAACTTCTGTGTATTGACTTATAGGTGGAAGATTGGTAAGGGTAGGCAATGGGGGTCAGGTGACTTGCCCAGGGTCACACAGCTGAGAAGTGTCTGAGGCCAGATTTGAACCTAGGACCTCCTGTCTCTAGGCCTGGTTCTCAATCCACTGAGCTACCCAGCTGCCCCCTACTCCTGCCTTTTTTACTTTAGATGACATATAATAAATTCCACTCTAGCCTTTTACTTTGAATCTGTGTGTGTCACCCTGCCTCAAATGTGTTTCTTTTTCCTTTTTTTTTTTTAGAAAAATTTTCCATGGTTACATAATTCACATTCTTACTTTCCCTTTCATCCCCTCATTCCCCCTCCCCATAGCCAATATGCATTTCCACTGGTTTTAACATGTGTCATCAATCAAGACCTATTTCCATATTATTGACAGTTGCATTGGTGTAGTCATTTCGAGTCTATATCCCCAATCATGTCCGCATCAACACATGTGTTCAAGAAGTTGTTTTTCTCCTATGTTTCCACTCCTGTATTCTTTCTCTGAATGTGGGTAGCATTCTTTTCCATAAATCCCTCAGAATTGTCCTGGGTCATTGTATTGCTGCTAGTACAGAAGTCCATTACATTCTATTTTACCACAGTGTACAATGTTCTTTTGGCTCTACTCCTTTCACTCTGCATCAAGTCCTGGAGTTCATTCCAGTTCACATGGAATTCCTCCAGTTTATTATCCCTATGAAGAGAGTGGTATTCGATCACCAGCATATACCACAATTTGTTCAGCCATTCCCCAATTAAAGGGCATACCCTCATTTTCCATTTTTTTGCCACCATGAAAAGCGCAGCTATAAATATTTGTGTACAATTTTTTTATCTATGATCTCTTTGGGGTACAAACCCAACAATGGTATGGCTGGATCAAAGGGTAGGCAGCTTTTAGAGCTCTTTGGGCATAGTTCCAAATTGCCATCCAGAATGATTGGATCAGTTCACAACTCCACTAGCAATGAATTAATGTCAAATGTGTTCCTTATAATCGACAAATAGTAGGATTCTGTTTTTTAATCCACTCTGCTATACACTTCCATTTTATAGATAAGTTTATCCCATTCACATTCAGTGTTATGATTACTAACTGTGTATTGCCCTCCATCATATAATCCCCTTTAGATCCTGCTCTATTCCCTTTCACTCTGTTTGTCCTCACCAGTATTTTGCTTTTTGTCACCCTCCCACACTTCCCTCTCTCTCCAAAGATCACCCCCTTCCCTTCTCTTATTCCCCTTTTACTTCTCTGTAGGGTAAGATAGAATTCTATACCCACTGAGTATACTTGGTTTTTCCTCTCTGAGCCAGTTATGATGAGAGTAAAATCTAAGCATTGCCCATCAACACTCTTATCCTCCCCTCTCCATGATTTCTCATATCTCTTTATGTTATATAATTTACCTCATTCTATCTCTTCCTTCCCTTTTCTCTCAGTACAACCCTCTCTTTCAACCTTTGTTATTTTTTACATATTATTCATATGCATACATATCATATGATACATATTGTTTTATATTATCACATTTACATATACATCATATCATTATAATCAGCTTATTTTTCCACCCTCTTTCTGAGGAAATTCTTTCTATCTTCTCTACTACTAAGAATAATTTTTGAATTTATAGATAACCTCTTTCCATGTAGACATATAAACATTTTGACCTGAATGAGTGCCTTAATTTTCTCTTTCTTATTTACCTTTTGGGGCTTCTTTTTTATCTCCCATTTGAGTTTCAAATTTTTTGTTTAGGTTTGGCTTATTCCTCAGGAATGCTTGGAAATATTCTATTTTATTGAATGTCCATTTTTCCCCCTGAAAGAATATAGCCATTTTTTTCTGGATAACTAACTCTGGATTACAAACCCAAATCTTTTACCTTCCTGAATATCATATTAAAATCCTTTTAATCTTTTAATGTAGAAGTCACTAGATCCTGTGTGATTCTCATTGTAGATCCATGGTATTTGAATTGTTTCTTTATGGCTGCTTGAAGTATTTTCTCCTTGACTTGGTGACTCTTGAATTTAGCTATTAAACTCCTGGAAGTTGTCATTTAAGAATTTCTTTTCTGGAGGAGATCTGTGAATTCTTTTAATTTCAATTTTATATTCTTGTTCAAGAAACTCTGGGCAGTTTTCTTTGATAATTTCTTGTAATATGTTGTCCAAGGTTTTTTCTTGATTGTGGCTTTTGGGTAGACTAATAATTCTCAAATTGTCTCTCCAAGATCTATTTTCTAGGTCACTTGTTTTTTCAATAAGATATTTCATGTTTTCCTCTGTTTTTTCATTCCTTTGATTCCGCTTTATTGTTTCTTGATTTCTCATTAAGTCTTTAGTTTCTAGATGGTCAATTCTGATTTTTAAGACCTGATTTTCCTCTATCAGTTTTTAATCTTTTTCAATTGGCCCATTTCTTAATGCATCACTTTCATTTCTCTTTCGCAGTTTTCCTCTGCCTCTCTTAATTGGTTTTTGAAGTCTTTTTAGAGCTCTTCCAGAATCTATGCCCAATCCATATTTTTCTTTTGGACTTTGCATATGTCTAATTGCTTTCACTGTCCTCTTCTGTGTTTATACCTTACTCTTTGTCTTCATAAAGATTCTTTAGATTCAGGTGCTTTTTTTGTTGTTTGCTCATTTTTCCTGTCTAATTATAGATGGGCTCTATTTTCTGAGAAGTTGTGGTAACCTCTTAAACTTCAGTCCTTCCTTGATGCTATTCACAGCTTATTCTCCAGGTTTTTACCAGTTTTCATTTTTGGAAGATGATATGATGGTCTAAGGGCTGAGAACTCTGAAAATCCCCTCCCCTTGATGATTTAATTGACTCTTGAGATCCTGACAACTCAAAGACTTCCCTTAGACTTGGCTGTAAGCTTTTGGTCTTACTTTGATCTTGATCAGGTCAGGTTCTACTGAAATTTTAGCCTTAGGCTTAGGGATAAGTTTTTGGTTTTACTGTGTACTTGTTTTAATCAGACACACTTTTGATTCTGATGTCCTAGAGCTCTGCCCTGAACTTTAGGCAAAAAGATCCAGGCCCCTTCTTAGTACTATCAGCCACCCCAAACTGTGAACTATGTCCTCATCCCAAGTCCAGACTGGGAGCCCTGTCTTTACTCTGAGCCCACACAAATCAGCCCTCTTCAGGCCATACTGCCCTGGGCTAGGACTCTGGACTTCTCCACAAGTTTGAAATAGCAAGGGGTATAGGTTGGCTTGTACCACTATTTGCCTTGGCAGGATCTCATTATCTCAATGTTGGCTTAGTCTTAAGTTCAGAATCTGGGACAGCAGATATATGGTTGGAGTATATGGCTTACTCTTAGCTTGCTCTTCACTCCTTGCTATATCCTCTTGCTGGCTTTGCTCTCCTTTCACCCCAGTGCCCCAGATGTTCTCTGCCTTTTGGGTTTTTCTTTTCTTGAAAGTTGTTTCACTTTGTCTCCTTGTTGGTTCTTTCACTCCTGTGTTCATTTTGTGGCAATATTTTAATATTGGCTGGATAGGATTCTTGTGGTGACTTAGAGCTACTCTGGTTACTCCACCATCTTGGCTTCACCCCTGGAAGTGACTATAATTTCTTGAAATATCACATATTAAAATTTTCTTAAAAATAAAAAATATTTTTGTCCATTTCTTTCAGGTAGTCCAATAACTTTTAAATTATATCTCATCAATCTATTTTCCAGGTTAACTAATTTTCCTATAAAAATATTTCACATTTTCTTCATTTCTTCAGCCTTTTAGCTTTGTTTTATTATTTCTTGATGTCCCAAGGAAACATTAGCTTCTACTTGACCAATTCTAATTTTCAAGGACTTATTTTCTTCAGTGAAGTTTTGTACCTCTTTTACTATTTGGCCAATTTTGATTTTAAGTTCTTTTCTTCAGTATTTTTGCACCTCATAAAAATCTGTTAATTCTCTTTTCATAATTTTCTGGCAAGGCTCTAATTCTTTTTCCAATTTCTTCCTTTCGAAGTTGTTTTTCTCTATAATTTTACAATCATATAAAATATTCTTTTAACTCTTCTTACTTTGTTCTATATAAGTTCAAAGAGTTTCCTCTAAAACTATCTATTTCACCATTTTTATGGCACAATACTCCAATTCATTCATATACAACAATTCCCTTAGCCATTCTTCAATAGTTCACCCCATTGATTTCAAGTTTGGAGCTATGATTCATTCATTCGTATCCATTATCATAGTACTTAAGGACTAAAACTACTGATAGAGTTATGAAAGGTTCTTTTTGAAGCATAGATCACTGCCCAAAAGGGAACACAATTTGATGGGGTTCCATAATTGTCAGTATTTTGTTCCTGTATAATAAGAGTAGATAGAGATGACAAGGAAAAAAGAAGCAATGAAAGGGAAGGTAAATGCTCAGTGAAAATTGGCTCTGCTTCATATTTTGTCTATATTTAGCCCTATCTGAGTAGAGGTTAGCTGATTTTTATCAATAGCACTAAGTATGAGAATTCAGGAAATTACTGATCCATTACAGTTAGTGATATACACTACAGTAGTCTGGTAGATTTAATGAGCCTCCAAAAATGCCTCACAGACTTCGGAGCAGTTTACTTGCCTACCAGGTTCTACCTCATTAATTTATATCTAATTCCAGTGGTTTTGCCAGTAAGTTAATGTCTGCATCAAGCAATAACCTGGCTCATAAGCCAAGTCTAAAGCTCATAGTTCCTACAGAATAGTGGTTCACTAGAACAGTGAACATAGAACACATAACAGTGGGTCCCTAGGTCACATTAATAAGACAAAGGACCTTAGAAATTGTCTATTCCATGTACTCCTTCTTAGAATATGGTGGGGAGGCATCTCCCCTTTTCCCAGATTTTGATTTAATTTATTAAAGATTTACTATGTACAAAGCACTGGGAATATACAAATTTTTTAAAAATGGTCTTTATCCGCTAGTAATAGGGAAATGTGTGACTCATGGAAAAAAAGTTGAATTAAAAGCAATGCCATATAAGGATAAATTAGACAAATACAGTAAGAAAATTTGGGTATAGAAAAGAAATTTTCAGCTGGGAGATGAGGGAGGAAGTAGTACTTGAGTTGGTCATTAGAGAGGTAAAGATATTCTTGAATCCTTATCATTTCACAACACAGAAAGGGGAAGGGAAAGTTGAGGTAGAGGTATATATTTATATGGGTTCTTAAGGAAGCTCCTTTTCTGATTTACAATCCCACTGAAACTATTGCATTATAATCAGGACTATCACTTCTCAACCATCATCCTGTTAGCTACCTAATTGATCCTCTTGCCTCAAATCTCTTTCTTTTCTAATCCATCCTTCTCAAAACTGGAAAAGTAATCTTTCTCACTTGGAGACATAGTGAAATTACTTTCTGCTCAAAAACCTTTTGTTTAGCTCCCCTTTTGACTACCAACTAAAATACAATACAATTCTGCTTTTCAAGGCTCTCTCGTTAATGCCTTCTATACCCTGGTAAAACTGAAAGAGTACTTATCTCTCCCTTCTTCTCCTAGCTTCTGAGTCTTTCATTTTCTTATGCCATATGGCTGAACCAGACTTCTCCTATCCTTCAATTCTGCCTCCTGAAATTCATCTCCTCATTCAAGGTCCAACTAAGATGTTAACTCTGTCTGCCAGTCAGTCAAGAAACATTCATTAAGTACTCACTATGTGCCAAACACTATGCTAAAAGCTAGAAATGCAAAAACAAACATAAATAGAAAGATACAATAATAGACAAAGGCAACACATAAAAGGAAAGGGGAGATGGGAAAGAAGTGGAGGAGTGATGAAACTTAGTACAGGGAGCATGGCAGAGAAAATCCAGAGGGAAGACTGAAAAAGAATGAAAAAAGACTTGATCTTGGTTCTGGAAGGAGTTCTCCAACCAAAAGAGCTGAGACTGTAGGGCAGGGATGGAAAATTTTTAGACATGTGAGAAATGTTCTCAGGTATGTGCAGAAAGGGTGAGGGGAGCAGCCTGCCCCACATCCCTCTGGCTTTCTAGTAACAAATTCTGGTGAACTCTGTGCTGGGGCAAGGGTGATGGTGGACATACCCATAGAGAGGGCTCTGAGTGCTTCTTCTGGTACATGAGCCATAGGTTTACCACCATGGCTTTAGGAGCTAAAGGGCTTCCATTGTATGAAATCCAGTGCTGAAGTGAACTTACAGGAGGAAGAGCCTTTAGGGGCATGGTAGAAAGTTTTGAGTTCAACTTAGAGAAGAATGAGATCTTCTATCTGCCTTCTCTGATCACTCAAGCTATCAACCTTAATTTTTTCAGTCCACTCCTATTGTCTTCTTCTATAAACATAATCATATGCTAACTTTTATTCTACATTACTAGTGGCCATGTCTCAACTCCTTTTAGTGTAAACTCCTTAATGTTAAGGATCATGCCATTTTTCATGTTTGTATCCCCCAGTGTTTAACATAGTGCTTGACATACATAGAATAGGCACCTGATACATGTTTTGTTTTGTTTCCAATTCAAGGGAGTTGAATTTGCAGTATGATTAAAAAAGCAATGAATCTAGACTCAGAAGAATGGGGTTTGAATTCTGTTTCCCCTACTTAGTACCTGTTTGACCTTTAGTGATCTCTGTGGACCTTGGTTACCACATCTCTAAAATGAGGGGCTTGTATTGTAAGATATCTAAGTCCTCTGTCAGCTCTAAACTCTAGGACCTTAATTGAAGCATATACAGACCACACTTAAAGAAGCCCTGCTTTGGAGCACCATAAGGGAGGCCCAGTTAAAATCAGATTGTATGCCCATCTGTGGTTTAGCTGGCTGCCTTCAACCCCTTAGTTATTCAGACAGTAACTGGTCACTTGAACACTCAGCTGCCCTTATTATTGTAATCCTTCAGATGGCCATCTGTTCTGCTCATGTGGGAGAGCTAGCCCCAGGGAGAAGTACTCAGCTGCCCTGCATCCTCAAATCAGGTCAATTACACCACTGTGCTTTAATTGCTCATGATGGCTAGGCTATTGTATTTGAGCCATCAGTAATTTCCAGTCCATTGTCACTAAGGATTCCAGGGTAATGAAAGTGCCAACCTGTTCCTAGGGGGTTCCTGGCACCACACAGTTTGTCGACCAGCCTGCAAGTGTACATTTCACACCCTATCAGCCCCTGATTTTCAAGCCATCATGTAGGTTAAAGTAAAGCCAGGCCACAAAGTACAGGCAGGGCTGGAGGAAGTCTTGTTCAAAGACGGCAATTCATTTTCAATGGAAAAGGAGCCAGGGATGGCTATTCCCTAACAATGGATCTAATCTTCCTCAGCTACAGGCAGCATCCTGTGGCTCTGGGCAGAGCTCTTTTCCAGCTAAGGGCTAACCATTCCCTCATGTGATTTGGGTGACTGTTTTACCAAGCCAAACTTCAAAAGTGGTTTTGAAAAATTCCAGGAAACTGACATTCCTATTTCTTATACCTCAGACTCACTGATGATTATTTCTCATCTCCCACAGCTATAAATGAATAATCTTCAAATCATTATTTCTTTGAAGAGGGATTGGTTCTTTTTGTCTAGATAAAGGAAAATGGGGGGAAAATAGTTGATGGAGATATCCCAAGTGCCACATATAAAGGTGCTGTTGCATTTGCCACATAATCCAAACTTTTGGGACTTCCAATGAGACTCAAACTTTAAAAAAATGTGCATACTGTCTCAACTCTGATATTTACTATTCATGTGAATTTAGACGTCACCAAACCTGATTGATACTCAGTTTCTTCATCTGTTAAAATAGGTTAGACTGGATGGTCTCTGAAGTCTCTTCCCGACCTAAATATATGATATTCTTACTCAACTTACTCAATAACTTGGGTTCTTCCCTGCTCAGACTCCTATAAGCTTATTTGATATGTATTTAACTAATGAATTTCATTGGACAGCATTTATTGGACAGCTCCTTGAGAATAGGCAATATGTTATTAGTAGAATTATATTGGTTGTATGACATCGAGCAAGTTATTTTAACTTCTCAGTGTTCTAGGCTACAGTGGTCAAACATAAAGCCCTTGGGCTGCATTTCAGCTTTAAAACTCTCCGGTGCAACCATATTAAAATATAATTGCTAAATAAAAATACAACAGAACATAGATAATATGTGATTTTCTAAGTCAGTATGTGACAGATAGGAATCCTTCTATATGGTTTCAGTGCTCTTGGGTTCTATTTGACACCACTGTTCTAGGCAACCTTTTAAAATATAAGTAACAAAGAAAATATCAGCCTGTATTGATCAAAAGAGTTCCCTATACCTATTAAATTTTATATATATAGCTATTCTTGTATTTGTATGGAGGTTCTTATAGTGTATAGAGGATAGGTCTTAGAGTAATGAAGCCCTTGGTTTGTCTTGCCTCTGACACACACTGGCTGAGTGACTATAAGCAAATTGCTCAATCCCTCAGGGGCCTTGATAACTATCTGAGACTATAGGTTAGAGAAAAGTCTAAATGTGTCAATAAAGGAGAAATTTTCCATATCTGGAGCTCCTCAACCAAATGAAATTAAGTGTCCAGATTGCCACTACTCTACCTTCCTTTAAATAAAGGAAATCATACCTAACATATTATGGAATCCCTATTAAATAAACATTTCAAGTTTTCTAAGAAGCACACATTTACTTTCAAACTCAAATATTTCTTTTGGTTTCCTATCTCACAACAGAGTCTTGTCACTAAAGCCAAAAGGCCAGACCTGTGTCTGCTTTAACTTTTCTGAAGACATCATATAAAAGTCATGAATTTTAGATTTAATATTCACTTAAAGAATCAGCAACTATTAGATCTGGAAGTAACCTTAGACATTCTCTATTCCAAGCATCTCCCTTTACAGATGAGGAAAATAAGGCCCCAAAGGGCTAAGTATTTGCCAGAGCTGGAACTTGAACATAGTTTTCCTACCTCCTAGTCCAAGACTCCTCCCATTCTATATCCTCCATTTTGTCTTGGTTCTTTCTTCCCAACCCACACAAGTGCTTGATTGACATCTGGAAATCCTATAATCCAATGAAATTATACCTATGGGATCAAAGATAATCAAATAGAAGCCATACTCCCAAATATCCCATTTCCTCTCATCTTCTGAAAATATACTTAAACCTTCTAATTAGAACACTTTCAGCATTTCATGGGGTGAGGAGACTTATTTTCCTATGTTCTTATATACTAAATACATTTTAATTGTGGAATATATTTATTGCATAGGTAAGTTTTAGTAAGTTTGTTTAAAATTAATAACTGTAAAGAAGGTTGGACTTTGAATAAGGAGAAACTTCAAATACTTATTGACTGTATATCTGTGGAAAAGTCATCTAAACTCTCTGGTTTCTCAGTTTCCTCATTTGCAAAATGAGGATAAGTATAGATACTTTAGCTTTAATATGTACCTCACAGAATTGTTGTATAAACCTGATAATGATGTTAAAGGATTAAACATTTTCTCTGATTCCTCTTGATCTTTCTAACTCTCCAAAATAGAAACTATGCATCAAAGATAAATTTTTTCTCCTTGATTTAGAACACCTAGAATCCAAAAGAAGGCTAAAACAAGACAGCAACAAAAAAGCCATGAAATGACATATACTGAGCTCACTCAGAACTCCTCCCATCCTAAAAAAGGCCTATTCTACTGGTAAGAGGCTGCAACAAAACCAAATCCTACTCCATGGTTTCTCCTTCTAGTACCATAGACACCACACCTCTCTAGGGCTATACAACTAGTACCACAGTGGTTATTCTGTTTTGCAAAAGATCCCTTCTGGAGAGCCAGGAACAGAGGGTAAAAGGGCTGGAGGCATATGGAGATTTGCAAAAGAGCTCAAAACTAGACCCCATTACACTCCACCTTCCTCCCAGAACCTTGGAAACCCAAACTACAAAAATTAGCCCTATAGCATCACCATGTGAGATTTTTTAACTATTACTGTTGGCAGGCTAGAGAACTGAAGAACAAAGATAGCAAGAGAGGAACTGAAGTCAGGATATGGTATGTGAGAGTTATACTGAGAGAAAGTACTCAGTATCCTGGCCCTAGTCCCATCCAATCAGAAGTCACTTAGGGCATGGATCTACACTAGTAAATGGTGAAATGCCAAACGTGGAAGGAAGCCAAGATGTTGAGACTCAGCTCTCTAGGAAACCTCCATCAGAGGGAAGTTAGACAAAGAGTGAACAATAGAGAAAATAAGAGGAAAAAAGACTAAAATTACCAAAGATCTCAGGAGAAAGAAAACTCAAAGACCTTGAACATAAGTAGATAAATCAACAAGGAAACATTAGCAAGAGAAAGAAATATGGTCTTCAGATTTAATATGTTCAGGCATCTATGAATAAATACTGCAAAACAAAGAAAAATGATCTAACACTTGATAAGACAGACCCCATAGAATTTGAAGAGAATATGGAATCATAAGACTGTTCCTGAGTGGTTTAAAAGAGAAATGAGAATTACAAGAGCAGAATTTATGTCCTATGCAGCAAAAATAACGACAGAATAGAAACACTGTAATTTGCAGTGCAAATTTCACCAAAGAAACAAAAGAGAGAACAATAAATTGGTAGTGAAAATACATATGAAAGAAGGACAAACTGGAAGAGAAACAAAAAACAATAATAGTAATTACATTAATAGGAAATATGCTCACTATACAAGAAAAACATATTCATCTCAAAGACAGGTTACATAGAGACAAACTAAGGATCAGAAGTCTCCCAGAAAAACAGAATAGGACAAAAAAAAACTTAAAGCCAACATGCAGGAAATTCTGGAATAGAATTGCTCAGAACTTCTGAATACAGAAAATGAAATACAAATTGATAGTATTAATAGATCATCTTCAGACAGGATTCCCATAGAAGACTTCAAATTTTAAGACACATAGTGGTTAAATTAAATAATTCACTTCAGGAAAAAAGCCCTATATAAATGCCTCTTGATATCACTATTCTTTTAACAAAAGTTTTCAAAGAACTTTCTTCATAACAACCAGTCATATTACTATTTGCATACACAGAGACAAAGAGAGACACAGAGAATGGTTTTCTTTTTGTCTTTAGAGAAAGCTTTGTTTTGCATGTTAAGAGACCTAGATGGAGGATGATCAGGTCTTACCATCTTGTCTGAAGTTATATCCTACTGACTCTCAGGAACTATTATTTGACCTGCCAGTGCCCCTTAATGAGCCATGTGTCTTGCCATCAGCCCTGAACTTGGACCTTCTTATATGTGTTGCTTTCCTCAGTTAGAATGTGAACACCTTAAGAACAGGGATTGTGGCTATATTCTATTTGTATTACCAGCGATCTGCTTAATGTTTGGTATATAGAAAGTGCTTAATAAGTGCTTTCTCATTCATTCATCCTTTCATTAAAAGTTACAGGGCATATTAGGGACATTAACATTAAAAATCATTCCCTTTTATTAAAGTACTTTGAAAGTCTAAGTTTTCACTCCCAAAGGATCTTTGTTTCAGTTCCCTCTCCAAAGAAAATACAATTTTACATATAAAAACTCACATTTGCATGTAAGTTCATAAGACCATAGATGTGGAGCTGAAAGAAACCTTAGAAGTAGCATAATCCACACTCCTCATTTCATATATGAAGAAAATGGGACCCAGAGATATTACATGTCTGCCCAAGGTCATAAAAATTGTAAGGGTCAGATGTCAGACTTTAGAAGTGAACCTCAGAGTTACTTGGTTTTGTACTGACTGGAAGAAAAACCATTAATGAATTCCTTAATTGGCAAATAAAGCGTAGTTCAAGATATGCTCCAAGTAGATATTTTCATAAAGGAAGCCTACTATCCCTGTCACTGTCCATGTCAGCCAAGAGAAGGATAGAGATGAATGACTAGAATCTAGAGACTAGAATGACTAGAACCTAGAATGACTAGGTTCTAACTAGTTTTATTCACTCAGTCACCCCAGATTCTTGAGGTCCTTTCAAATTAAAAGTACTTATAGACCCTTACCACCAATGCCAATCAGGATTTTCATTGATTAGATAGTGTTATTTCTGACTCCAACTAGAATAAGACCCACCAGGGCAGAGGTTCTTAATATTTTTTTGCAACATGAACCACTTTAGAAGACTGGTCAAGTCCATGCATCCCTTCTCAGAATAATGTATTTAAATGCATATGATAAAAAAAAACATAAGATCATAAAGGAAGCCAATTAAATTTCAATTCATTTCTCAAAAAAAATTTTTAATTCACAGGCAATTAACTAATGTAACTGGTTGATGAATCAGCATGAACTTTTGGTTCTGGTTTAATTTGTTTATTTATATATGTATAGCCATCTGTATTGTTGTAAGTTAAAGTAAATAATGGCAGTTCACAAAGGGGATAATGTTATAAGGATTTAACATGAATTATATGCCATCTTATACTCAATGATAGAGTTTAATCCTGTTGAATTTTATTGCTGATCATACTAAATTTACTCTTAAGATATCTCTGAAAAAAACCCTATATTCTTAGCTAGTCAGTTTAAATTATTCAAAGTTGGGGTTTTTTCCATCAAGACTCAGAAGTAGGACGAAATCTGTCCTGTTTTCCTGACCTCCAAGCTCTATTCTACAGAGTTCCAGTCCAAATCAATTCTGAGATTTTGTTCCTAAAGCTATGGGGGCAGAGTTAATATAGCTATTGTAAACAGAGGATAATAGATGACTGCCTTCTAAATGTACTTGATTGCAATCCAGAAGAACTCTTCTTAGCAAACATAAAAAAGCAGTTAGTTTCCTCTAATTCCTCAGTCCCTACAAACAACTTAAGGGGAAATATTACTTCCACCTGCACAACTATTATCACCACCAGAACCAAGCTATGTATACACAAAGCCCAAGTGGCTCCCAGAGGCATGTCCAACTAGTTAAGGGCATAGCTGGGATGGAGGACTGACGATTAAAAAGCAAGTTGTTCTTGTGATCTCTAGGCCTATTGAGGTCTTTTATCTACTTTCATGTGCCTATCTCACTCAAGTATTTGGGCCTCCGCTGAAAAGAGTAAATAGAGTTATGGGGAGGATATGACTAAATCCGAAAAGACAAGAAAAGGTCAGAGGATTCTCTAGTCCTAAACCGCTAAGTGCTGAGGTTAGAGCCCAGCTAAAAGTTTGAATCAGTTCTAATTCTCATTTCCTTACTCATCTTTATGAGACAAAAAAACAGATGATTGAAGAGGGATGTAATTGTTCTTTTGTCAGTGTCCAGTAGATTAAAGATTCAATTCAGTTCAATGTGTTCTTTATCTCACCATTACCCACAAATGATCAAGAACTCTTTAGTCCTTCTGACCATAAGCATCTACTCTTCCATCTCTCCTTGTGCCTCACTTCTTTTACACAACCTCACTGTGATCTCCACTTTTCCCCCTGTGTGATTCCTCAGGACATTGGCCATGTCCTGGCTTCCCTTTCCTCCCCTCTCCATCTTAACTTTATAGTTATCTAGTTCAACTATACACTATTCTCTCTCCTCAAATCCTTTGCCCCTTGTCCTATCACTGCCTTCCTAAATTCCTAATGTTGGATTATTCTCACCATCTGCTTTTTCCTATTCTTATTCAAACGCAACTGAGGGGTATTGAAAGAAATCATACAGCCATGTGTACTTAATATGTTGACATTACAAATTAATGTGATCTGATCTCAATTAAGCCCTCACTGTCATTGGCTAATCCTTTTGCTCTCCTCTAATTTTGAGTTTTTCCTTTTCTATTACTTCATTCCCTGTTGTCTTCAAACATGTCCAAGTCTCTCCCATTAAAAAAAATCTTAAAATATATCTCATTCCCAAGACCCTATCATTCCATAAATATATCCTATGTTTCTCTCTTTTTCAGAGAAGCTCTTAGGAAGGAAAAAAAACCTATTTACTCTATCCCCACTTACATTCCTATCACTTTTCTTGCAATTTAGCTTCTGATTTCATCACAAATTAAAACTACTCTCTCCAGGATTCCCAGTGATCTCATAATTGCCAAATCAAGTGGCTTTTCTTAGTCCTTATTCTCCTCTGACCTCTCTGCTACATTTGACACTATTGAGCATTTCCTTTTTCTAGAAGTTTTCTCTTGTCTGGAGATCTGTGTCATAAGTTTTTCTTGGTTCTCTTCCTACCTATTTGGCCACTAACCCCAGTCTCATCCATGTCCCATCTCTTACTATGTGTCCCTTAACACTCTGGCCTGAGCCCTATTCTCTACTGTCTTAGCTCAACTCTTTTTTGGATGATGAGCTTACATGGGTTCAGCTATTATCTTTATGCCTTTGACTCCCAGTTAGATATATCTGGTCCTAATATTTTTTAGTAACTCTTACTTTCTGTTTTACTCTCAGTTCTAAGACAGAAGAGTGGTAAAAGCTAGGCAATTGGGGTTAAGTGACTTGTCCAGAGTCACATTGCTACACAGTGTCTAAAGCCATATTTAAGTCCAGGTCCTCCCATCTTCAGGTCTGGATCTCTATCTACTGAGCCCCTCCAGTGTCATTCTTGAGCTCCACTGATAAAGCACCAATGGATGTCTTCTAAGCACCTCCAACTCAACATGTCCAATATGGATTATCAATATCTTTCTCTAAAACTACCTCCTTTCCTAACATCTTTAGAATCATTATAGGTCAATACTAGAAATATACTACAATCTATTTCCTTAGACCATGTGGCTACTAATTTTCCAGACTCTAGGCATTTTCACTGGCTTTTTCCCTGCCTGGAATATTCTCCTTTCCTCATCTTCATTTCCTGACTTTTCTGGTTTCCTCCAAGTCCCAGATAAAATCTCATTTTCTACACAAAGACTTTCTTGAGTGCAGCTAGGTGGCTCAGTAGATTGAGAAACAGTCCTAGAAATGTGAAATCCTGGGTTCAAATCTGACCTCAGACACTTCCTAGCTGAGTGACTGTGGACAAATCTCTTAAACCCAAATGCCTAGCCCTTATTGCACTTCTGTCTCAGAACCAATACTTAATATTGTTTCTCAGAAGGTAAGGGCTTAAAAAAAAGCCTTTCTTCATCTCCCTCAATGCTGGTGCCTTCTTTTTGTTTATTGTCTCCAATTTATTATAGATGTAGATCTAGCAATACTTTACACATATTTATTTCCCCCATTAGACTGTGAGCTCCTTGAGAGCAGTAATTGTTTTTTTTTCCTTTTTTGGTATCTCCAGTGCTCAGCACAATGCCTGGCACATAGCACTTAAAAATACTTAATGTTCTTTGGATCAAAAGAAATTTTGACTTTTCAAAGACAGTGATATTCCAAAATTGATGACTACTTAGCATTATCTAGAGAATATTTATGTTAAAATGTATATATGTGTTTGTTTGGTGGTAGCTAGGGATGGGGTTTAAAGAGAAGTACTAAGGAATCTTTATAATTTTGTACCCAAATTCATGTCTGTTTAAAGTGTCTGTCTCAAATTTATTTAGCAATATACCAAGTAAATGATCTGGCCATTCACCTATGCATCTTTGGATTCTAGACTTTTTATCCACTTAGTTTTTTCAGTTTGAATCAATATTGGTTCTAGATACACTCAGCAAAATATCATTTGCAAAGAGAATCATCTAAATGACCTTAAAATCTATAAGGAATCTTTTTTTCCACTTAGACTTTGATTCTGATATAATTTCCCCTCCTTCATTGGTCATTTTTTATTTTAACACACAGTTATTCTCATTTTTCTATAATACTGTTTGGTACTATTCATTGTGTACCAAACTCATCACTTTCCAACTCTTTTCTAAGTTAAATAATTCATTTTTTAGACACCAGGGTGAGACTTCACACTAGATTACAAGACCCTGGCTTCTTTTACTTCTTTTTTTTAAACCCTTACCTTCCATCTTGGAGTCAATACTATGTACTGGTTCCAAGGCAGAAGAGTGGCAAGGGTGGGTAATGGGGGTTAAGTGACTTGCCCAGGGTCATGCTTCTTTTACTTCTTAAAAATGAACGGTATTTTCAAACATACTTGCTATAAGGAACCCACTTAAGAGGAGATTGTTCCTGTTATTTTCTGAGAAAGCTTCATGAAGGAGCACACTTCAGGCACTGGACCTGAGCATATAAAGATTCACCCATTCCATAAGAAATTTCAACAGATATCAAGCTCCCTTTGCAATTTGGGAAAAGTCTCCCTTGGAGACTGTGAAATGATCATTCCAGGCATGGATTATAGATGAGAGAGAGAGAGAGAGAGAGAGAGAGAGAGAGAGAGAGAGAGAGA
>NC_058130.1:159122201-159137310 GCF_016433145.1 Gracilinanus agilis
AGAGAGAGAGAGAGAGAGAGAGAGAGAGAGAGAGAGAGAGAGAGAGAAGTCTCATATGTCAGGGCCAGTTTTCTAAAGAGAATTTCTTAACCCCATGGACTTCTTTAAAAACATATTGATAATAAAAAATAATTTGTTTCCTTTGCCTTCCTATGTATTCTTTTGCATTTAAAATTATTCTGAGAAGGGATTCATAGGTTTCATCATATTGACAAAGGAGTCCAAGACACAAAAACAAAAATAGGTTAAGAATCCTTGCCCTGGAAGATCTGTGGAAAGAAATGGCTGAATTGAGAGAGACAGAAATCATCTGGTGGAAAAGTGAAAAAAAGCTTTTAAAGGACATACGGGTTGATGAGTACAGAGCAAGTGGGTCAGTTGGTGAGAAGGGATTTGTGAAGTGCTTAGTAGATGAGCTTTGGATAAGCATTTTAATTGAGGGATGCCCATCCAAACTAAACACAGATTCTGAAACCTTTGGAGGCTCCCACATCATTAGCTTTTATATGGATTTCTGCAATGGTAACACCGCCTGCCTTTTATTTGGCCCCCTGGTATTCCAAGCAGCTAAGCAAGAATTATATAGGAGGGAAACAGAAATTATTTTTTTTTGAGAGTTGGAGCCCCGCAAGTGAACAGGGGAAGCCTGGGAAATGTAAAATACTGAGCAAATCCATTGGCCATTCATCAGAAAATAAAACCAAAACTACCTGTGGTTTGGCTTGAGCAAAAATGAAAACTAACAATTCAGCGTAGACAAAATGAAAATCAACCCTTGATTTGCTCATTTTGAGTCTGTATTTTCTCAAGATATCATCTTGGGACACACGGTGCTCTCAGCTCATTAACACAGTTGCACAGAGTGATTCCTTGCAGGTGTAACTCCACTGTACTGTGGAGATGAGCAATCTACCTTGCCTTAGTTCAGGAATACTCAAAGAAAATAAAATTGAGGAGAAATAATTAGTCCCCATACTAGGACTTTGATTCATTTCAAGCACTGCAAACCACCTTCCATTTACTGAAGGAGAGTGTTTTATTGTTGTCTTGTTGTTTGAATAAGAAATGGAATTACCAAGAAATCCTTTCAATGCAGGCATTTGTCCCTTTGTCTTCCTAAATTGGCCACCCCCAGAACATTCACAGAATGTAAGGATGAACCTTCCCTGTTAACTAACAGGTGCTTGTGTAGGCAGGAAACAAAATCCCAAGAGGAAAATCCCTGTCTTCCTTCAGAGCATTTACAGAAACACAATATCCTCCGCTAACATGGTAATCACTGCTGGATGTCCCACAAGGGGATGCAACTCTTCACCTTGTAATGTTTAACTGCTAAAGTTTCTGTATGGGGAAGATTGATTTACAACACAAGGTACCTCATCCCCCAGGGCTACTCTCTTCAGTTTAGCCATCAAGAATGCTGTTTCATACTCCTGGGTAATCTGCTGGGGTAAATAACCAAAGGAGGCACCAGAACAATAGAACAGAGAAGCACTCAGCTTTCAGACAGGACCTAATGTTGCCCAGTAATGATAGGGACAGGTTGTCAAGCATCTTGATTTAGTGTTGATGTTTTCTCTTTCTACCCCTCCTTTCTCTCACTCCTCACTTCTTCCTCTTTTCTTCTCCACCTCCCTCTCATATCCTCCCCCCTTTCTTTCCTTGTTTTCTCCTCTCCCTCCCTCTATTCCTATCTAATTCCATATTTCCCCTATCCTCTTTCTTTATATCTCTCTTTGCACTTTCTCCATCTTCCTCCCTCTATTCCTACCCTTTTGCCCTCCCTTTCTTTACTCTTCTCCCCATTTCCCCCTCACATTCCCTTTCTTTCCCCTTCTCTCTTTCCTCTTCTACATCCCATTTTCACCCTCTTCCACCCCCTTTTCTCCCCCATCTCTCTGTCTCTCTCTCTCTGCTCTGTCTTTCTTTCTCTTTCTCTCTCTGTCTCTCTGTCTCTGTCTGTCAGTCTGTCTGTCTGTGTCTGTCTGTCTCTCTCTCTCTCTCTGAAATGACTTAACCCCTGGGTCGACTTCTTTACCCAGAGAGGTTATTCTTTGCCTTGTTTGCACAGTTGCTCAGAACTGCCCATTTATGTTTTCTTAACTAAGACAATCTCCCTCTCCCGCCACCCAAATATTGTTATTTTTTCTTCAAGGCATTTCTAAATGCCTAAACTTTATAATGATCATTTATTAAGTCTCACCCTGTGTGGCGAACAGGAGGGGGAAAATGAGACTTGAATAGATCTAAAGTCATTTCCCCTCCCTCCCACCCCCAATGATCGATAACAGAAACCTGAATAAATGACATGTGGCATGCCTTCTGTCCTGAGGCCAGTGCCCTTTCCGCCTCACCACTCAGCTCCTCCTGCAGTCAGGCCCATCGCTGCTTTTAATCATTCTGATTCCTGTTTATTAGAGATGCACAGGGTGACTGGGGAAATACTGATGCCAGAATTACCTCCAAATTACCCCGACACCTGGGCCCCAACACAACTGCAAGCAGTCACTCTGGGATTTCGCCACTTTCCCAGCTGGTGTATTTTTAACTCTGGGTTGTTTTTCCTGTCTGATTTACAGCCGAGGGCCTCAAGACAAGGGAGAACATCCCTTCTTCAGTACCTGGTAAGGCCCACGTAAACGGTGGGGGCTCCACAAATAATTATCATTAATAACAATGTGTCAGTTACTTTGAGCGACACTCAGCGTATTCCAGATTCATGAATCTCTCCTTTGGCAGAGGGAAAAAATCCACCCCACTGGCATACCCCAAGTTCTCCCTGGATCATTCATTATCCACCAAAGCTGAATGTTTGTTTCCTTCGCTTGTGAGGCGGACGGGATGGTATTTCAGACTGGCGGTTTGCAAGCATCTTTAGTATGCCCACATTTTTCATGGCAACCACCTATGCCAAATATTTCCAGTTCTGTTTGCTGAGCCTTTCATTATTCCCAGGGACTCTCCAGGGCTACTAGTTTGCCTCGATCCTGTTAGCTGCATCAGGCTTCAAAGGTATAACATGATGGAATGGTAGAGAGCAAGGAAATAAGGCATTGGGAGGAGTGGAAGGGATTTACAGGGGAAGGGGAGATGAAAAGTGGGGAGAGAGGCCTTGGTGGGGGAAGGGGAGGAGGAAGTATTGTTAATAACAAGACCACTGGGAGAACACTCAGCCATGGGAATGATTTCAGTTTAAGCAACAAAGAATGTTTTGTTTCCTGAGCTCACAACTGAGCAGCACTTGGCTGCAACATAAGAAAGGGATCCCTGGGGGTCTGGGGTATTCAACTGGCTCCCTCATCACCATAGGCTGTCATCTTGTCAAGAGCCCATAAACCAAACAGGATTGGGCCTCGTCAGCACCAGGGAAAGAGGCCTCTAAGGAAAACTTAAGACTCTGCAGATGTGATGGCGGGACACAATGGAGCTCTCCCCCTTTCCCTCTCCGCCTCCAGGGATCCCCGTCTCTACCCTGAGAACCCCGCCCTCCCAGAGATGCTGCTGTCTGGCCAGGGTGAGACTTAAAGCTTCGGACCACCTGTTACATTAAAGATTCTAGGAGCGATTTCCAGGAGGGATATTAGCTACAGAACACAAGCCAAGATCAGGGAAAGTTTGGGGGTGTTTTTTTCAATGCCTTTCTAAAAAGCGACATTTTAATTTCTGATCCCCCCGCCCCTCTCTCTCACCTCAACCTTGGCTTAAATTGTTAAGCAGTTTTCTTTACTAAAAGAAAGCTGTTTCTGATAATAATAATTAAAAAAAGGGTCTGTCTTTTGCTGAGGAAGAAGATGAATTCCTCTGAGTAATCAATAAAATAATTCAATTGACCTAAGTAACTTCTAAAAAATTAAGGAGCTTGAAGGAACCAGATATCTTATTTCCAATGATAGCTTTTTTTTCTAGCACATTCCAATGTAAAGAACAAACAAATGCTTGAAACAGCTAAATCATCTCTGTAACAGAATACGAAAATTAAGTATTTGGTGATAATCTTCCAACTAGATGAGATATAAATTAATGACAAACACTAGAATAATTTCTTAAACCTTTTTAAATCCAATTTTTAAAAAATAAGCATATTGATTAAAACTATAAAGAATATGAATTCTGAGAAACTAAAAAAACAATAATGTTGTCAGAGAAGTTATAACAAAACATCCCTTCCTTCTTTTGGGATAATAGTCTAGGGCAGAATATTATATACACAGCCAGATATAGTTCTTTCATGAGGTTTTTTTTATTTTTCAAATTTCACTTTATTTTCAAAGATCAGTTTTCTTTTCTTCCTACTCTTCTTCTCCTGCACTCCCCACATTGAGAAAGAAAATTAAAACCTTGTTACAAACATGTATAGTCAAGCAAAAAAAAAATTTTACATTGGCCATGCCTAATAAAAATGTCTCAGTCTACACTTTGGATCCGTTACCTCTCCCTCAGGAAGTGGGCGTCATGTTCTATCATTGGTCTTCAGGAACTGTGCTTGCTCATTGTGTTAATCAGATTTTCCAGTCTTTCTAATATATCTTATATTTATGTATCTTACATCATTATACATTATATCTTATGGATCATATAATATGCTTTTTCTATATTAATATTATATTTCTAAACTACTTTACAACATATATGAATACAAGTGTATAAATACAGACATATGTTTTGTTTTAATCAATGAATATCCACAACGTTCTTACTCTTTTATTACAACTACCCACCAGCTCTGAGAGCACATGAAAAACACATTCTTTTAAAAATATGTTTAGTCAATTAAAACAAATTTCAACATTGTCCATGTCCTTAAAAAAAAGTCTCATTCTACATTCTAAATCCTTCACCTTTCTGTCAGGAGGTGCTTAGATTGTTTTCTCATTAATCCTCTGGAATCCTAGTTGTTCATTATGCTGATAAGATTTTAACACCATAATATTTCATTGCATGTATATACTATTACTTGTTCATCTATTTTATAATGTATGGGAATACCCATGCAGCTTCCTGTTCTTTGACAACTGAAAAAAATGTTTATGTTTTGGTACATTCTTATAATTTATTTTGGTTAGTACAAATCCTTTTAATCTATATTTCCTCTAATTTCACTTGCCACCTTTTCCTCTTTCCCTTCTATTTCCCTATTAAGTGAAATATATTTCTGTACCCAACTCTTTGTGTATGTGTTAATTCATTCTTTGGCCAGTTCAAATGAGAGTAAGATTCAAGGGTTAATCACAATCCCCACAATCCCTTCTTTTTGTTTGGATAGATAGCTTCTTATACACCCTGATTATATAATATAGTTTTCCTTTTATTCCTTTCCCTTACTCCTCCCAATAATGTATTCATTCCTATTCTCTCTCCATTCTTAAGATCTCATGAAGACAGAACAGAACCATTCTCAGGCTTTATCTAATTCAGTGATTCCCAAAGTGGGTGCTACTGCCCCCTGGTGGGTGCTGCTGCAATGGAGGGGAGAGGTGATGGCCATAGGTGCATTTATCTTTCCTATTAATTGCTATTAACATTTTTAAAAATTAATTTCCAGGGGGCTACTTAATGTTTTTTCTGGAAAGGGGACAGTAGGCCAAAAAAGTTTGGGAACCACTGATCTAATTGAACTATTTCTATCATACCTGGTCTTGCTAGGGATCAGTAGGGATATATGTGTCATCTCATATTTGAATGAAAACATCTTGGTTTGTTTTTTTTATTCAGTCAACCAATTTATTCAATTAAATCTTTATGGTAAAAAAGCATGCCTTACATCACAAAACAAGAGATTTATTTGTGTAGGTATAACAGAATGCAATGTTCATTTAAAATCTTAATATGTTAAGAAGTTATAGAAGTTTCAAAGAGAATCAATTTAAAGGCTTGCTTGGAAAATCATCATGTGACTTCAACAATTAATTTATGATGCATAGTTTGTTCAGTGTTTTGCAGTTGATAGAGTTCCCATCAACTCATCTTGTTTGTTATATGTCTCTTCTTCATACAGCCTTTTCTTTCAGCAGGATCTTTTATTCCAGATAATCCATAACAGTGCAGTTTTCTGAAGGACATTTTACTCCATTTCTTGGTTACTGGATCAGGAACTTGATGTTCCTACTTAACTGAAGAGAATTTCAAGATATTTTGTACCTCTGCATTAGATTCCTCTGAAGCAGATACTATAGAAAGTCTCTTCCTTTGTCCAATGGGCTTGATATTTCTTGTTTCTGGATGAGCTGACAATTGTAGAAATAGTGTTTGGAGCAGGGGAGTTTCCAAAAGATTTCCCCTTTCACTTCAAGCTTCTTTTAGGTAGGATATACTTTTTAGAGAAATGAAGCTTTCAGATAGTGTGGTATCCACAGGTGTGCTATATTTTATTACTTTTCTGGTTGAAGAAGTGAACTTTAAAGAATCTTTGTTTAGTTCTTTATTATTGTTCACTCATGTTTACCTTTTTTATGTTTCTTTACACTCCTGTGTTTGAACTTCAAAGTCTCTCTATACCTTTGGTCTTTTCATCAGAAATGCTTAAAAGTTCTCTATTGCTTTAAAGATTCATCTCCCCCATTCTCCCCACCCAATATTATTCTTAGGTTTGTTGGATAACTCATTCTTAGTTGTAAGTCCTTGTCCTTTGCCTTCTGGAATATCATATTTTAAGTTCTTTTCTTCTTTAGAGTGGTAGTCACTAAATCATGTGTGATTCTGACTGTGGCTCCTTGGTACTTGAATTCTTTCTTTCTATTTGTAGTGTTTTCTTCTCTGATCAAATGGCTCTGGATTTTGGCTATGAAGTTCCTAGAATTTTGCATTTTAGAACTTCCTCAGGAATTGACGTATAGATTCTTTCCATTTTCACTTTACCCTGTAGTTCCAAAAGATCTAGGCAGTTTTCTCTTGGGATTTCTTGAACTATGAACAACTAGGCTTTTTTATTGTTTTGGTCATGACATTCAGATAGCTCAAAAATTCTTATTTTTTTCCTTCTCAATCTATTTTCCAGGTCAGTCACTTTTGCTATGATATAGCTTAAACTTTTTTTTATATATATTTTTTCAGCCTTTTAACTTAGTTTGACATTTCTTATTGCTTTATGGAGTGCCTGACTTCTATTTGATGCATTCTAATTTTCAAAGGCTTTGTTGCTGTAAAAGGTAAAAATTATGGTTGGACTGAATATTTAATAGGGTGGTCACCAGGAACTAATTAATTAATTCAAAATGATTTTTTATCAATTTATTTATAAAATAGAGGGAAAGAGTGAAAGTAGAGAAATGAGAAGAGGGCAGAGTAAGAAAACTAGCTTAACAAGATAGACTATGTGCTCAAGCCCTGGCTTACTCTGGCAGGGCTCCAGTAGCCCTAGCCGAGTTCCTAAGGGTCATCTAACAAGGGTTTTAGCCAAGAGACCTCCTTTCAGACGAGGGGCTCCTCCAGAGAAGCTAAGGAAGGAAATCAGCCTTTTTTACTCACCCACATGGTAGTTCTAAGGAGAAATATAAAGCAGCCCAAGGTCCTCAACCAGAGCTCCTCCAGGGTCCAGTTCAAGGAAAAAGAAGACACTCTTCACAGGAGGTTCTTGCAATTTATAAAGACCATTCCTTTTGTCACTTCCAGTGTTTTCCTCTCACTTTTATGTATACCAATTATAGTTAAAGTTTTGTTTAGGACTGGCCAGGGGGCAGTCAGTTGATTCTGATTTATCATCCACTATTACACACTTGGGTCACAGACCTCTCCCACTTGAGGATAAGTAGGTTGTATACACTTTTGGTGATTAAATCTAAAAATGGACAGGGTAGAGTTAATCCCATCTTCACAATCCCCCTCATGATCATTTGGGAGACTTGTTTCCCCAATTGATCATTTGACATAATTATCTTATACCTCTAAACAATCTTCTAACTACAGGTGTAAACGATATTGTACCTTCTAATAGGAAACTACAATAGTTAGAGATAAGAGGGAAATAGAAGAGAGAAAAAGCAAAACCCATGTTTTGCTAGGTGCATTGACAAAAACCAATTAGGGGGCAGTCCCCTTTGGTGTAAGACTTTACATTCAAAATAAATTTTCAACCCCCTTCAGTTCAATCAACTGCACCCCGAAGTTCATTCTGGATCTTCTTGATGCAGTGTAGGTTTCTGCAGGCATCTTTCTCCAAACAGTTCATTTTCTGGATTCAAGGAGTCAGCAAACTTCCTTCCCTAAAATTTTTCTCAAACAAAATTTTAAATTGTGGATTTTATGAAAATATATATACAATCCCCCCTGAGGAGGGTGTTGACCAACACCCAGATCAGCTCAGGATATATGGTTAAGTTATGGAGTATATGAGTCAATTATCAAAAGAAAACCAAGAACATTGCTTGGGCAAAGTTTTAAGCCTCTTTTGCCAAAGTGTTAATTCCCTTTCCAATTCTGTCTTCCATAGCTCTCATTTCTTTTCAAAATTTTTCCTCAAATATTCTCTTTCCCACTTATAAAAACCTTTTTGATTTGTTTTAACTCTTGCTTCATCTCTTCTAGGAATTGTAGTTGAATTTGTGCCCAAGCTATATTTTTCTCTGAGACTTTGCTTATAAGTATTTTCAGAACCCTTCTCTTTTTCTGGATTTGGATTTGAGAATCCCTACTACTATAATAGTTCATTATGGTGGAGTTCTTGTTTGTTTGTTTCCCTTTTCTTCCAGCCTACTTCCTGACTTCAAAGTGGATATTAAGGTTGAGCTCTGCAACACTTCTGAAGGGAAAGTGTAAACTGGTCCTGTTGCTGCTTTCTTAGGATACTGAATATTGCCTTAATCCAGGATGTCAAAGACAAACTGGAGACTTGCAACTTTCAGTGCTCCTCAAATGGTCTACTTCAGGGCAAAGTATGATTGCTGCCCTTTTGGTCTAAGCTCTACAAGTTCCTGTCCTGGTTGAGTCTGAAAGAAAAGACCAGTTGGACTCTATCCCTAAAGATAGCTAGAAAGCTCTGATGGGTATTTGGCAGAACTATAGGATTCCTTTTGGTCTAGACTCTTGTCATAGCTATCCATCTGCATGTTGGGCTAAATATTGGTGTCTGAGCCACACTGCTGAAGCAGCTGGCTTCTAAACTTCTTCCTTTCTCCTTACATGGCCCAGTACCTTCCTATGCACTCCCCTACACAGGTGTCCATCTGAGACTACCTTGAATCTTTGTCCCAGAACTCAATAGTGCTCATTAAAGGTGCCAGTTTATATCTGTCTTGTCACAGTGCCAGGTATAAGTCTGCAACCTCCCATGGACATAGTACACAGCCTTGAGTGATGCAGAGGTGGGTGTGTGCTCCTGGCCTGACTCATCCCTGGTGTCCACAGGTCTTCCTGTCTATTGCTTTATACTGATGTAGACTGGACAAATGATTGATTGTGATGTTTTCTGATTTTCCCCATCAGGATTAGATATGATACATTTTCTAGATCTATTTAGAGGCATTTATGGAAAGGAACTCATCACGGTTCATTATTGCTTCACCATCTTGGCACCCATTTGAGATATTTTTATTAAACTATTTTTCTTTATTACAAGGAAATGTTCAACTGACAGCCAAAAATTATTGTCATCTTTACATTCCTAGTTTTTAAACAAGTCACTTAAGACATGGAATAAAGACTTCAGTTGCTATTCTTTCCAAAGCTTGCAATACCAGATGAATAGAAGTTTCCTTCTCTTCCCTCCATAACCCCCAGAATATGCCCTGAAATTAGATACCATTCCCTTGGTCTTGAAATTTAGATTCAACAATACTGACTCTAATAAATACTAATTATATTATTTCTTAACTCGAGCAAATAAGAGAATGTGAACTTTGGGTACATTAATAGATTATAGTTAGAGTGGGGGAGGAGAAATCATAGTGATACAAAAACAAACCACATCAATAAAACTAACAATAATGATGATGTTAATGAATATGATAATAATCAAACCCAATTAAAACAGGTAACCCCCAGTTATAGGACTATCTTATCTTCTGTCCAAATAAGTTCAATAGTCTCTCCTAAAACAAACTTTAGTTCCCATTTTCTGATAGTTTTGTCATCTTATTTAATTTTACAAATACCTACTCTGGTCTAACAATGTAGGGGACAAAGAGACGAACACACGATTGCTGTCCTCAAGGCTTTAACGTCTAGTTGGTTCAGGAAAAGCCCAAGCCCAAAATTCAGCAGGTCCAGAGGGGCAGCAGCAGACTCCTGCAGAGTCAGTCTGCTGGGTGACTTTGATCCCTCCAGCTTTCATGAACAAGAGCATGTCGCCCTACCTCAGAAATGAGAACTGACATCCCACACACACCCACTGCTGCTTTTCTGAAATCCCCATTTGCATGTGCATGGGTGAGTGAATTCAGAGTTGCCCTCTCTGGTGTCTCATTTGTTACTGCTCCAAACAGGTTGGGACTTGCTTTCAAAAGGCAGCTGAGCTCTGGGACTATGTTTCACTTCTTGACACCATTAATTGGGTTATGAGTCAGACAAGCCCTAATGAAGACAAGTTTTGGTGTCTTTTGCAACTGTCCTGGGAGAAACACATATGTGAGCACAAAAGCCACAGAGCTGGGAGGCTTCGCATTGTTTATCAGGCCCACATGGTCACTAGATGAATGGCTGGGGCCAGGGGACTCCTCTGTAGACAAGCCTACAGTTTTTCTGCTCTTCCCAGAAGCCCTTGGATATCTCCAAGATGCTCGCAATGAGGTGTTCAATAATAACCAGAGGAAGTGGAAGGAGGTAGGAATGGATTTTTTAAAACAAATTATTGGAAAGTGGTAAATGGATATAGAAATATAAGAACCAGTTGTTGTATATGTAAATGCAGGAGTCACTGTTATAGACAAACTTATAAATTAGACATTCAAGATCTGCTATGAATTTTCTAAAAACTTTTCTAAAAAAGAGAACTCATTAGTGTTCCCCTGGAAGCCAGCACAAGGTAAGTGGAAACCTTTCCATGGGTCTCCCTCAAAGAACAAACCAACAAAAGTCTGCTGTCGAATAAATAGCCCCGGAATTTTAGTGCTTCTTCTTGTCCCCAGTCTATTTTATAGATCATAATGCATCTGGCCAGTTAGAGTGAATAAACACATGTGTCCTGGTATGTCCAATCACTAACAACCATGCTAAGGTCTGTTTCTGTTTATAGGATTATTGGCCGCCTGAATACTTACAAACAAGCGTAGCTCTCAGCCTTCATTCAGCCTCCCTTGCCTCTGGGGCTATATATTTGCAGCTCCAGTTGTTAATAGGGTTTGGCTTTTTAATTCCCCTAGCTTGTTGTACCATTTACAACTGGCATGAGACTTAGCCACAGACAACCCTTTGGAGGGGATGCAGCATTACATCATCTAAGGAAGTGACAAATAGGGATGTAGTCTCCTAGCTCTCCCTTAAGTCCTCAGCTCCAGAACAGCTCCATAAATTCCAAGGTCCAAGGCCAAACATTAGAGAAACATAACAAGCAGTCCTTGGAAAGACTAGCTTTCTGAAGACAGAACAGCAAAATGCGTTTCTTTCCCAGAAAAGGAAGAAGAAAACTTAGTAGGACTTTTTTGTTGATTCATGAGGAATTAGGAAGATCTATTGACTTTCATGTGATGGTTGTTCAAGTCATTTTTTCAGCTGTCTGACTTTTCATGACCCAATTTGGGGTTTTCTTGGCAAAGAGACTGGAATGGTTTGCTATTTCCTTCTCCAGCTCATTCAACAGAAGAGGAAGTTGAGACAAGCAGGGTTAAGTGACTTATACAGAGTCACACAGCTAGTAAGTATCTGAGGCCAGATTTTACCTCAGATCTTCCTGACTCCAGTCCTGGAACTCTATCAACTGCATCCTAGCTGCCAATAGTCAATCTTAGAAAACTGCTAATCAAATTGGTACAGCTGGGAGGTGTCTTACTAGGTTGCAGTCAATACTGTATTCTTTATTTAATCAATAATACTTTAATTTAATCAATAATGAATTTAATTAATGAATTTAAATAATTTAAGCAATAATACTTCATATTCTTTAGTTAATCAATCTAGAGATAAGGAAAAATGACATTGAGTTCTACATACTCATCAGTAGAATACATAAATAGAAAGTCAGTCTTTGAAGGACCCAGCTACAACACTAAATCAAACCAGAGCATGTAATTCTATCTATTGTTGTTGTGCAGTTATTTTTCAGTTATCAACCCCTTTGGGGTTTTCTTGGCAAAGATGCTGGAGTGCTTTGCCATTTCCTTCTCTGGTTGATTTTGTAGATATAAGGTATTAAAATAAACAGGGTTAAGTGACCTGACCAGGGTCACATAGTTAGTGAGTGTTAGATTTGATCACATAGTTAGTTAGAGTTAGATTTGAACTCAGTAAGATGAGTCTTCCTACCTCCAGATCTGGCACTCCATCCACTTCTCCACCTAGACCAATCCTCAGTGCCCCTGAGGGAAGCAAGCAGAATAGGTGTAGGGAGAAGAAAGGGACTCTTTAATACCTCAAATTTTCTAATTCCTTGAATTTTTTTTATTTATAAACTTTATTTTTCCAGATCACATGTCAATACAAATTCTTAATATTTATTTTATGATTATTTTATGTTATTTTGCAACCCATGTTCTCTCTCTCCCTCCCATCCCTTCCCAAGAAGGCAGGTAATATGATATAGGTTGTATATATACTATCATATAATACGTATTTCCATGTTCGTCATATCATAAAACAAGACACATATAGCTTATACTAGGCAAAAATTCATGAAGGAAATAAAGTAAATAATGGTATATTTCAATTTGCATTCAAACTCTGTCTGTTCCTTCTATGGCTGTGGATATCCTCCTTTGGTCATGAATCTCTTAGAGTTGTCCTGGATCCTTGCCTTATAGATAATAATTAAATCATTCACAGTTGATCATCATGCATTATTGCTGTTACTGTGTACAATGTTCTCCTGGTTCTATTCACTTCATTTTGTATCACTTCATATAAATCTTTACAGGCTTTTTTTGTATCATCTTAATTGTCATTTCTTATGGCACAATAATATTCCATTACATGCATATACCACAGCTTGTTTGGCCATTTCCCAATCAATGGACAGCTCTTTAGTTCCCAGTTCTTTGCCACAACAAAAAGAGATGCTATAAATATTTTTTGCATACATAATTTCTTTTCACTAATTTCTGGAATTTTGATATATAAAAATAGAACTAATAATGACCCTACAGAACAAATATTGAAACATCATTGATCCACAAGTATTTATTGAGTGCCTAAGATGAGTTTCCTCTTGGCAGAGAAGTAGTAGACTGCTAGGGCAGAAAGTTGCATACATTGTCAGATATGGTCACAGCATCAGCTGCTTTGCTTAACAGTTTTTCCTTTACTTTCTATTTACTAATCAGGGGGTTCTGCTCTTAAATGATTTACTGACATTATTGATTGAGACAACACAAAAAACTTGAACATGCAGTTAGAGCTAAAAATGACTGCTGCCTTTACATTCCCAGACTATAAAAATCACATAAAATGGGGCAGGGAGGTGGTTCAGTAGATTGAGATCCAAGTTGGGGAAACAGAAGGTCCTAGGTTCAAATCTGGTCTCATATAATTCCTGGCTGTGTGACCCTGGGCAAGTCACTTAACCCCTATTGCCTAACCCTTATTACTCTTTTGCCTTGGCACCAACATTAAGTATTGATTCCAAGACAGAAGGTAAGGGTTTGTGTTTTTTTAAGTCACTTAAGAAATGGAATAAAGACTTTAGGTACTGGCTTTTCCAAAGCTAGCAATAAAGAACAGTTGTCCTCTTCTCTCCTGCCCCCAATACTGGGAACAACTCTGAAATCAGATTGCCCTTGGGCTTGAAAACTAGCCTCTTAACTATATTGACTGATAAATCCCAATGACCTCACCTCTTAATTTGAACAAATAAATAGAATGTGAACTTTGAGTGCATTATTACATAATAGTTAAGGAAACTATTTAGAGATTAGTTGGGAAAGAAGCATGAATTTAGTGGCAGAAAACCTCAGGACTAGGCTTGGAGTGAAAAGGTTTGGGGATTAGTCCTGGTTCCCCTCACTTAGCAGCTGTATTGTCCTAGGTCAATCACTCTTACCTTCCCTGAAGCTCAGTTTTCTCAATTCTAAAATAGGGGTGATATTATTAGGCACTACCTTCCTGAAAAGTTGTTGTGGAAATCGAACATGTTTTTAAGCAGTGTACTTTGTCATTGGAAAGCCCTAGATAAATATGCATTATGATTATTAATTCCTATTACCTTCAGTGCTTATCAAACCTCCCATTTTGATCTATGTAATCAGCCCTAAGAATGAAGTTATTTATCTCAGCAAGTATGTCCTTGATCATTAAATGACAGAAATTCAAGATGCACTCACTTCTCTATAAAATTTGAAGGTAGGACCTGAGACAATAATGACGACTCAGGTAGAACTCCTGTATAATATCATGGTCCAATCCCCAAAGCCTGCCGTTGAGTGGTTACTTAGAGACTGTTGTCAGAAAATGTCATTTTAAAATGTTAATGGAATTTTAGTCTAACTGTCTTCTGAACTGAGAATTTCTGGGCTCAGTACCTCTTGCAGACAACCACAATGTTTCTACATTGAGATTAACACTCTTTGACACAGCACACAATGAAAGTATAACATTTGGGAAGAAGGGGTAAAAAAAGAAACTTGAACATGAAGGAATCTAAAAAGGCATAATTACCCAAGGCAAACTGTTTTGTTCATTCAGTGATTACAGTGGTTTTAAAGGCTTATAATTTATCATAGTTCAGAACAATTTAAATCTCAGTTGTGTGTGTTTTTAAGAAGCTAGGATACTTCTCTTTCTTCCCTCTCTCCTGCTGTCAGACAATTCTTTTAAATTTATCTTAGTTCTAAAATCACTCAATAAGCATTTATTAAGTGCCTTGGGTCAGGCAGCGGGCTTGATAAAAAGTGAAACAGTTCCCCACCTTCAAAAAGCTTACATTCTAGTAGTGGGAGAGAGAGAGAGAGAGAGAGAGAGAGAGAGAGAGAGAGAGAGAGAGACAGAGAGACAGAGAGAGAGAGACAGAGACAGAGAGAGACAGAGAGAGACA
>NC_058130.1:159138198-159149520 GCF_016433145.1 Gracilinanus agilis
AGAGACAGAGACAGAGACAGAGACAGAGACAGAGACAGAAAGAGACAGAGACAGAGACAGAGACAGAGAGAATATGCTGAATCTATGTTAAAAGAATACCAGGTAGTTTGGATACATAATAGCCTAAGACTATGTTGTGAACCTATGACACAACTGCCAGAAGGGACAGTCTTCATTCCTCTACCATGCCTGAGGACATTTTTCTCATCATCCTCCCCCCTCTGCCCAACAGCCCAATGGGAGCACTTCCTCCCTCCCCTGTCTGGGGTAAGGAATGGGGCTCACATATGGCATAAGGGTTACAGTTCAGGCACTCCGTCTCTGAAAGATTTGCCATCACTGGAGGATCTAGGGACAGGAAGCACAGGAAAGGTTTCATGAACAAAGTGGTAATTGAGATAAGTCTTGAAAGAAACTAGGATATTCCACGAAGCAAAGGTAATGAGGGAGAATGTTCCAGCCACAATGGACAACCAGCAGTCATGGAGAAGAGATGGAGCATCATATGTGCAGAATAGTGATTAGGTCAGTTTGACTGGAATCACCACTGTAAGAATACTGGAAAAATAGAAAGAAGACAGAATGTGAAGAATATTAAATGTCAGAGAACATATTTGATATTAGGGTGAAAGGGAGCCACAGGAGTTTGCTGAGGAGGAAGAGAAGTATACCATGAATAAATGGCATAGCTCTTCCTTCCAGCATATACCAGAAATGCTCATTTTTTCAGTAGGCTGCAGAGAACACACATACATACAGCACACACTTACCTTTGCAACAGGCTGCAAAGCACAAGCAGCCAAATAGTAAAACATTTCCAAATGTGTGTCTTTTCTTTCAGGTTCAAGTATCAGTTTGCTTGTTTTGTTGCTGCTAATCACCTCTTAAACAAACAATTGCTTTATCTATGTACTGTGCCTCATTTCACTTTCAAATTATGTGTGTGTTTTGCTCCTAACAGCTTATTATGATCTATAATTAACAATTTTGCTGAAAGCAGAGTCTTGCATTGAAAAAAGCCCACATGCTATCTGGGAAGTACTTGAAACAGGAGGTCTCTGTTTTAGTCACAACCAGCAGGTACTGTCCCTTTTTTTTTTCTTGGCACCAGCTTCTTCAAAGGTCCACCTGTTTATTAGCTTCTGCATGAAAGAAAAAAATATCTAAATCATAGAAGAATTTAAGTCTGATAGCTTTAAATTTAAAAAAATATCCAGTCTACCCTGAAAGAACCCATAAAAAGGAAATCACCTTAAGAATCAAAGGCTCAAAAAGTATTAGACCTCATATTCTAAATAGGTTTATGTGTTGCTGGAGGTATTCAAAGGTTCCATGACCTTTTTGTTAAGGATTTTGTAGAAGGGCTTTGGACTAAATGACCTCTAAAGTCTCTTCTAATTTTGAAATTTTATAACTGAAACCTTATGGTATATTCCAAATTAAACTAACCAGTGTGATTGTAAGAGCAGGTCTTTTTTTTTAAACATTTTTATTTTTGTTTTGTTTTGATTTGATTTTTCTGTCATGGATCCCTTTGGTACTACTATGAAGCCTCTGAACCCTTTTGCAGAATAGTATTTTTTTAATTTAAATGCATAAAATAAAGCACATAGGAATATAGAGGGAAATGATTGTTTTGAAATACAGTTGTCAAAACAGTTTTTTAAATATATTCACAATGAAATATATATGTATATATATATAACTTCTATTATATGACTTACCTTCTTGGGAATGGGTAGAAAAGAGGGAGAGAACATGGATTGCAAAATATCAGAAAATTAATAATAAAAATTTAATCAACGCATAATCTGGTAAGAAATTAAAATTTTAAAAGTTTGCAGATAACATGTTAAGAATTTCAGGTACAAAACACTTTCTATTTGTCACCTCTCAATTTTTAGCACAGATTGAGAGGTGGAGAAATATTAAAAGTCATCTCATTAAATCTCTTCATTATACAGATAAGAAAGTTGGGCCCAAGATATTTAAACACCTGAGAACTCAAGTTCATGTATCTAGTAAGTAGAAGAACTAGAATTCAAACCCAGATCCTCAGACTATGAAGCTAGTTACTATATATGTGTGTGTGTGTGTGTGTGTATATGTATATATATATACATATATATATACTATATATGTATATGTTGCTATACAATAACCTCCCATCAACACAGAAACCTACAAATATCATCTCCTGGAAGCATTTCTTCTTCATCATGGCAGAAAAATGAATAAAAAGTAGTCTAAGGATATATTTCCTGGAAATTTTCGGGAGTAGGTAAAGTATATTTTACTTTTGATTCAACTGCTTTGTGATTATCTCTTTCAGATATGACAAC
This sequence comes from Gracilinanus agilis, assembly GCF_016433145.1. Lineage (NCBI taxonomy): Eukaryota > Metazoa > Chordata > Mammalia > Didelphimorphia > Didelphidae > Gracilinanus > Gracilinanus agilis. Next base: position 159,140,541 of record NC_058130.1, read on the forward strand.
ATGCAATTAATTCCTATCAGGTAGGATCTGATCCCTGATCCTGTGAAATGACAAATACCTAATACAGTTCTCACTAATTTTTATCATGTATGAACATTCTGAGGGTAGCCCTTGTAAAATATAATATTTTCATCTGATCAGTGCAGTGGCAAAGCAGGATTCCAGAGGACCAAAGATGAGCCATATTGTCCACACTTTGCCACAGAGGTGATTGATTTAAAATGAAGAATGAAATGGCCAATGAGGGACTTTTTTTTTCCCGGGTTTTGTGTAGCTGACATGAGTGTTTTCCTTTCCTTACTTTATTCAATTGTAGGGCAGGATTTAAATTTAAAAAGAAATCATCTGTTCCTGGATGGGATTAGGAAATGAGGAAAGCAACACCTTCATTCCTTTAAATCTGAGGAACTAGAAAGAGTTATTAATCTAGAATGCCCTGAGTAGTTTGGGAATAAATCCACCTCAGTTCAGATTTATCAACTGTCTAAATATAGTTTTCATGTATGTTTTCATTCACTTAAGGATTCAAGAAAACATATGCATTATGCTTTATGGCCTCCTGATTAGTCCTCAGTTTTCTAAATTAAGCAAAATGAAATTACATATTAGCAGCTCCGAGGAAGTCACTCTCTTCATATAGAGCCCTGCCACCAGCTGACATTTATAAGTTAGGGGCCAGCTAATTAAATAAATACAAAGTTAAAAAAATGAGTGACGCTGGGAGTTGTGGGCATCAGAGAAGGCTTTTTGTAGGAAGTGGTTCTCAAACCTAGTTTTGAAAGAAACCAGGGATTTTAAGAGGCTGAAGTGAAGGAGGGAGTGAGCTAGGGAGGGAGGGAGGGAGGTAATGCATTTCAGACTTGGAAGACAACCAGTGTCCTGGGAGACACAAAGATATGGAATATAGAGATTGGAATATTGTAAAAAGGATACTTTGCTTGGATTCTACAGTGAGTGAAGAGGATTAACATAAAATAAGGCTGAAAAGATAGGCTACAGCAGACAAAAGGAGCTTAACTTTCCTACAAATACCCCAATCTTCAGTAGGACATGTAAGGTTAAATGTAGACCTTGGAATTCTTGAATGCAGGACTTTCACACATGTATATACATCAGTCATTCTAGCTTCCTCCCTCTATCCATGCTCCCAATCCTCCTACCTCCTCCTTTGGGTAAACCAATTTTATGAAACAGATCAATAATCAGTTGAAGAATAAGCTTTTATTTAAAATAGTAATAAAATAACTTATAATCTTGTAGTGTTTACTATGTGCCAGGCATTCAATTGCACATTTTAAAATTATTATTTCATTTGATCCTCAAAATATTCCTGGGAGATGCTATTATGCCCCCAATATTATAGATGAAGGGGAGGGAGAGAGGAGAAAGAGACAGAGAGACAGAGAGGAAGGAAGGAAGGAAGGAAGGAAGGAAGGAAGGAAGGAAGGAAGGAAAGGAAAGGAAGGAAGAAATAGATAAAAGCGAACCTTCAAAGAGTAGAAAATCTATATGCACTAAATATTTTAAATTAATTATTTTGGATAATTGGGGAGGGGGATGTATATGAGAGAAGGAGAATCAGGAAAGTATCAGGATACCTAAAAATCAAAATTGTGAAATCAGAATATGTCTTTTGAGACTCCTCAGTTTTAAGGTGCTTCCTCATTTGGGCTTCCCCATACCCAGCCACCTATTCCAGATGATCCACAGACTGTATTTTTAACATTAGACATCAGGTTGCCATTGTTCTTCACTTTTTTACCCCTTTTCAACTCACCTTTCCTACATCCTCGTCCTTTCAGGGTTCATTATGTTCCCAGCAGGATAAATTAATCCTTTCCCTGAGTTAAAGAAAGAAAGCTAGAAGGTTCAAATAACATGTGAATTTTAACAAACACCTCCCTCCTACACTCACTTTGCTACCTAACCCACCAAGAAATGTCAAGCTAGTTTTGGAAAGTGGGGGCTGAACTATGGCAGACTGGTGGAGATATATTTATAGGCAAGTGAGACCTTCTGGTACTCTTCAAATCACATCTTGTAGACTTTCTTTACCTACCAGCTGCCCAGGCATGTCAGGTGTCTGGGAGTCTGCTCCAATGGTGTATGACCTGGGGTCTACAATCTGTCGTGACTGGTTGAGTAGTTTCGTGGGCTATTAGGGGACAGGAATATTTTGGGCCATACTTAAATTCCTCATTAGCTTATACCTACCTTAAATAGCACACATGAGAAAACACAGTCTTTCTTACAAGGTTTTGTCTATGACCAGGGAACCTTAAAATTAGTTTGCCCTAGAGAAAATGAGGGACAGGTGGGGAATGAGGAGACAATCAAGGAGGAAAGATAGGTGTGTTCATGCATAGACCACATCACAGTCTTCTAGATTAGCCAACTTAAATGTTCCTTCCTACTTGAGGCCCTTCCCTATCTAGTTCCCCACCTCCATAATATTAGTGCTCTTCTCCTTCCCTAGTTGAAATTACTTTTTTTTTAAATTTACCTCATATATATTTTGCATTTATATATATATATATATATATACATATATATATATATATATATGTCATTTCCTTTTAAAATATAAGGTCCTAGCTCAGTGGATTGAGAACCAGGCCTAGAGACCAGAGGTCCTAGGTTCAAATCTGACCTCAGACACTTCCCAGATGTGTGACTCTGGGCAAGTCACTTGACCCCCATTGCCTAGCCCTTACCACTCTTCTGCCTTGGAGCCAATACATAGTATTGACTCCTGGACAGTTGAGATCTCTTTATCATCTCTGATAATCTGATAAGGACAGTTTAGTTGATAAGGAAATAAGGACAGAACAAGGAAGTTATCTTTTACCTCATGCTTCCAGCTCTGGCTCCAGGAGCATGGGTTTATTACATATATTTCAAGACTCATTTCACACAAAAGACCCCCCCCCCTGAAACTTTGCAGATGTGCAGAAGTTACAAATTATGTCACATCAAAACACAAAACATTGGCTTCAGAATAGATCAAGGCCAAGGCTGAATTTTGACTGGTTCTTATCAGAAAGCCAAGTTTGGGAGTATTTTTCTCAGGGTTGAATTGCCCCTTGCTAAAGTTTTGGCATTGGCTATAGCTGCATTCCTGGGCAAAGTAGAACAGTATTAACCCTTTAAATTCAGGTTTGCTAGGAACTTAAAGCTTTTCAATAAGGTCACAATACTTTTCAACAAGAAATCACAAGGATCACAAAAGAGGTCAAAAGAGGAGTCTCAGATTTTTATCTGTTCTCTTATTGGCTTCCCACACAGGATGGAAGGTAAGGGTTTAAAAATAAATAAATAAAATAAAATGTAAAGTCCTTAAGAGCAAGGCCTAATTTTTTTTCTTTGTATCCTCAGAAGTTGGCACAAGATAGGGACTCAAGTGCTTCTTGAATGAATGAATGAATGAATGAATGAACAAGAAAAGAAATATTAATTTTTAAAAATCTGTTTTCTATATGAACTAAAGGCTGTTTAAAAAAGAATGTATGTATGTGTGGAGGGAGGTACTGGGAAGGGTTAGGGTGAAGGCTGAAACTTTTTCCACATAAGATTTTAAAGGGACAATTCAGAAATCTGAATCACCCCACATTTGTAGCTTTATTACACAGAAAGCTCCTCGGGAAAAACACATTGCAAGGCAAGAAATATTGTGACTTAAATTGCATTCATAAGATTCTCTGATAAAAAAATCAATTTGTCAGATCAATTTTTCTTAAACAAGTTCATCATTCTCTCGAGCAATGAGCCAATCAATAGGGAATGTTTTTCAGCCGCTTTGCAGCCATCCCACTTCAGTAATTGCTAGAATTTCATATCGACAGGTGATAGGATGCTTTGAAGGCTGAATTGATCTGTTAGCCCGTAGTGCTACAAGGCTGTGCCACAACAATAAAATTCTATCCCCAGAGGGTCTGGGGTTGGAAATCAAACAGGAGGTAAGCAGTTACATTATGCATTTGACCCTGGAAGTAATTCAAAAGTGCAAGGTTCCTTATTTATTGGAAAGTCCCAGGAAGAAGAAAGGAGAAAAGTGGGAAAAATCAAGAGGAAAAAAGGAAAAGACAGAGGGGAGAAAAGGAACAGAAGGAGGGAATCAAAAGGGGAGGAAATAAGATGAAGGGAGACTTACAGAAGAATTTGAATAATCCTCATTGAAGAAGAAATACTGTGGGGGCTAGTGTGATCACATATGTAGGGCAGCTGCACCCAAATCAAAACAAACTAGCAATGAATCCAAAGGGAGCTAAATGATGCTCATCAGTATCAGTTTGGTGTTTCATCTTGGCTAATGGCTCCTGTTTGAAAAGGAATGTGAATAATTACTTGATGCTAGAGGCAAAGGAAAAAGTAAAAGGGGGTGAGATCAAGAAGCAAGAGATATAAGGAAAAGGGGGAGATTTTTGTTGTTTTTTTAAACAACCTATTGACCTGAGTTAAAATTATTCACCTTGTAATCATTCTTGGATGGCTGCATTGAACATTTATACAACCTACCAGCTCAGCAGGTTATCTTAACATGGATTACAATACAAAAGATTTTAAGTGAAATCAAGGTTTGATTCACCATAAGAAGGGCTTTCCACAGGTGGTCAGGTCATATTGCCATTCAGAAAGCAGAACTGAGCATTAGTGCCTAGGAAAAAAAAATCTGAAACTTACAGTGTAATATAGCAAGAAGTACTGATTTACCCCTTATCGAGTTTCTGGTTATCTATTAACCAGAGAATTGTTCATTACAGATATACAGTCTCTAGTTCTGCAGACCTTTTATAAATGTGTTGAAAAGTAATGTCTATTGAGTGCAAATGTGCACATGACATAGATTAGTTTAACCTTCAATTTTTCTGCAGAAATTATGTATGCATTTATAAATTCAGTCAAGTGTCTTACTGCATTCAAATACAAGCATATGTAGGCATATTCATTTATATTCAACAGTATGTGAATATTTCTAAAAGCTTCATTGGTATACTTATATATAGGGTGTCAAAATCCTACCTCTAAGACTAACTTGTCTCAAATGATATCATTTAGCAGTGTGACTATATGGGTGTGCAAATTTCAGGTTAGCTTGATGATACAGACATAAATCCATAAGATGTCTGTATGGACACATAAAATAGGACTTCCTCATTCCCTTCTTGAGAAAGGTAAAACATCAGTAATATACCCTGATCCCTACAGAAGGAAAAATACCCAGGAACCCTCAAACCACAATAGCGGAGCCAAATTATTGCAACGGTAATCTGATTTGCCTCTTTTCCTGGTCTTCCTCACTCCAGATCACTCTGTCTTCAACAGCAGATAAAATAAACACCAATGATCACTCCTGTCTGCTTACATCCTCTAGATGAACCAAAATGGTATAATGGACACATCAGAAGATTTGGAGTCAAAAACCCTATGTTCAAATCGCACCTTAAATCATACTAGCTCTGTGGTTCTAGAAAAGTCATTTAACCTCTTGTGTCTTCAATTTCTTCATCTATAAAATCAAGAAGTTCAGCCAGATAGAACCTGAGAGCCTTTCCAGATCTAAATCAATGATCATTTAGATATAGGACAGAAAAACTGGAATAATTCAACTAGGCAACAGTAATGTTGCTTCTTCACTGTCTTCTACACCCCTCCCATACTTTTGGGGGCATGTACACATACATACACACATTAATCTAGATAACATACATACATAAACAAACATACAGTTTAATTGCTTTGCCTTCACTGCTATGCTAACAGAACCAGACCACACTACAGCTTTGTTTGGCATGTATACACTCAAAAATGTTGTCAGATCATTTTGCCTTTTAAATGTACAAAACATTGTCCCAGGTGAAAACTTGTATTTTTTTAAAGGTTCTCTGAAAACACTCTCCCTAGTGACTTGGCAAAGGAATTTGGCTTGTTTCATAAAATTCATCCAGTCCTACCTAACTAAACACAAAACTAAGGGATATATATATCCCTTAGTGTGTGTGTGTGTGTGTGTATGTGTGTGTGTGTGTGTGTATGTGTGTGTGTATTCTGAATAACTTGGCTCCCATTGTTCATCCTATTCTTCCTATGTCTAATTGTCTTTATTTGTACCACCATGCTTTATGATCTACTTATTTTAGACTGAAAATAGATAAAAAGTTAACAGTTATTTTAAGTTTTCAAATAAAAATATGATAATGTTGTTTTGATGTTACTGAAGTTATATTATCCCAAATAGCTAGTCATTACCTGCCTAGAATTTATATAACCTTAGAGAGTTGTCTAAGCCTCAGAGAGATTAAAATGATGTGTCTGGTTACATAAATATCAGAGGTAGAATTTAAACCCAGAGCTCCTTGTCCTGTCCAATACACAATCCATTGCTCCATGGCTGTCTCTCTATATCCATTACTTTTACCTAAAGAAAGGACTCAGTGGTATAAAGTTGTATATCTTAATTTTGGTAGGTTGTAATATCATCAGTTAATATAGGATTAGGGAGAATATTAGGAGTAGGACAATTATAGATATCTTAGATTTGAGGGCTAGGAGGTAAGAATAGCTACCATCGCAGGGAAGCACCTTACCTCTCCATTTGTCCTCCCCACATCCACCCCCCACCAGCCCCTGGTCATCAGGGAATGCTAGGTGTAGGGAAGAACTGCCTAATTCAGGGGCAATTTCATCCTTTTGCCCTGGCTGTTTGCCTGCTCACATGGCTTAAATGAGATGGGAGTCAACTATTTCATTCTTCTGATGAGATGGAATACTACCAGGTCTTACCATCTGCCCTACTACTGTATCCTAAGATCTTCCAAGCTTTACCATCTGTCCTGCCTCTATGCTGTGCAGGTCCCCAACTGTCAACTTAAACTACTTATGTAACTGAAGGGCTTTTGGGTCTTGCCATCAATCTCATTTTTGCACCCTTGGGATTTCTTGGACTTTCCATCTGCTCTGAAGCTGACCTTTCATTTATGTGTTGTCACCTGTCTCATTTTTTTCCATTTGTATTCCTAATGCTTGACACATAGTAAGTGCTTAAGAGGTGTTGTTTTTTTTCCATTAATTCATCATTCTCCAAAAGTATTTCCTACATGGGCCTGGAGTGAAGTGAGACATGAGTCAAGGAGGCCAGATCCCTCACACTCAAAATACCTCCAGGACACCTACAATGCCTTTGTGTCACCAAAACACAAAAAGCCTACTCATTCTTTGAAGTCCATTTTAAGCTTTAGCCCCTGCATGATGACTTCTACTTCATGAGTTGGCACTGGCTTTCTCCGCTTAAGACCTCATATAGCACTTAATTTTTATCTTCTTCATATAATTATCACGCATCAATTTCATTTATAGTTATTGGGGTCATATGGCACAATGGCTAGAGCAGCAGGCTGGGGTCAAGAAAACTTGCATTCAAATCCAGCCTCGGATACTTACTAGCTGTATAACCTTGAACAAGTAGCTTAACCCCTTTTACCTCAATTTATTCATTTGTAAAATGAGCTGGAAAAGGAAATGGCAAATCACTCCAGTATCTTTGCCAAGAAAATCCCAAATGGGGTCACAAAGAATTGGACAGAACTGAAATAAATGAATAATAACAATAATAAACCTAGGTCTAGAGCTAGAAGGGATCTCAGAAGCTATCTTCTCAAACATGGAGTCCACTTCTGAGTATAGTACAAGATTAAAATGTAACTGGAAAATACTGACAAATAAATGAAAATGTAATAAAACATAGGGAATGTTAATATGTAGTTTTCTAAATCAATAGGCCACCTGTAGGGATCCTTATACATAATGAAACGGTCCTATTTCTATTTAAGTTTGTTGCTATTAATCTTGTCCAAACTCCTCATTTTACAGATGACAAAGCTCAAAGTGATTGTTAGTTTAGAACGAGGGAAGAGGCAATTAAAATCCATGGGAACAGCAAGGTAGTCGGGAGTTTGGGGGAGAATCAGGCACAGACACATATTTTCCTCATTTGTATTTTGGTATACTCTTGATTAACTTGCCTTTGGAAGTAATGTCAGGGGAGTTGTGTTATTTGTCCCTGAGGTAACTTGTACACCCAGAGCCATACTTTCCACCCTTTAGAATGGGGAATATTTAGTCCTGGAAAGAGTAACAGAAGTGAAAGATATGCCTGGGGTTGGTGGAAGCACAGCCCAGAAAGTATTCTGTCTGAGCCCCAGGGCATACCTATGCCAGTGCTCACAGACCCTGGCAGTCAGGGGATGAGGGATCCAGACACACTGCACTTGTATTTTACCTCATAGGATGTTTGTATCCCCAACCCCTTAAATATCCCTGATCGCCAAACACCAGGATCTGTGGGTCATTTTAAAAGCCTAAAGGGAAAAGATTCCCTTCTGAGAAGGTCCAAGACACAAACTAGCCTCTAAGCCCTTCTGAGCTCAAAGTTGTAAATGCATAGAGATACTAGATCCATGAAACTAGACAGAAAAACAGAATGATAATCAAAGTCTGAGAGCCAAAGTTTTGTTTGTTTGTTTGTTTTTAATGTGCCTAGTTAGTGGAGATGGACAGAGTGGAAAGTGGGAAAAAGGAAGAAATGGCCTTATAAGAGTCCATAAAAAGAGATGGTTAAGGTGGGAAAAAATAGAACAGAAATACATGAGAGGAAAAAGTAAGTACAGAAACTAACTTGGAAGCAGCTACATTTCTCAGTGGAGTGAATCAGGCCCAGATGTGGGAGGTTCTGGGTTGAAATTTGGACTCAGACACTTCCTAACTGTGTGACCCTGGGAAAGTCACTTAACCCCCTTTGCCTAGCTCTTACTTTTCTGTTTTGGAACCAACACATAGTATTGATTCTAAGATGGAAAGTAAGGGAAAAGAAAAAAGGAAGGGAGGGAGGTATGAAGAAAGAAAGAAAGAAAGAAAGAAAGAAAGAAAGAAAGAAAGAAAGAAAGAAAGAAAGAAAGAAAGAAAAAGAGAGAGAGAGAGAAAGAGA
>NC_058130.1:159152473-159162473 GCF_016433145.1 Gracilinanus agilis
GGAAGGAAGGAAGGAAGGAAGGAAGGAAGGAAGGAAGGAAGGAAGGAAGGAAGGAAGGAAGGAAGGAAGGAAGGAAGGAAGGAAGGAAGGGAGAGAAAATAACCGGACAATTTTGTTTCTAACTCAAAATTTTATGTACACTTTTAAAAACCTTTTTTGGTTCTTTGTGTCTTTGGATGTTTGAAAATATTCTAGTAATGAGAATAAAATGACTTGCTTATTTTAAAATGTTGATAATTGTTAAATTTTAATTTAATTTAAAGTACAATTTTATGGCTTTTACATTTTAGATAATTTTAATTAAAACTTTTAATAATTTTAAATTTTAACAATTTTTAAGAATTAAATTTTTTAAATAGCACCCTAAAATAGGGAGAAAGGAATCAAAACTCATTATCATACTGCCCATTTGTCTCAATCGAGAAATAAGACCCCAGCTGTGAGCTCAGCTAATATTTTTATTTGTTTATATTTCTCTCTTTTTTTTTCAAAATAGACCAAAAGCTCTTGGCAGGCAAAGATTTTTGTTGTTTTGTAAGAAACTAGGTGGTACAAAAGATAAAGTATGGGTCTTGGAATGAAAAAGACATGACTTTAAATCCCACCTAAGACATTTAACTGTGTGACCCTGGACAAATCACTTACCCTCTATGATTCAATTTCCTCATCTATAAAATGAAATTAAACAATATTGACTACCTGCTAGGGTTGTTGAAAAGATCAAATATAAGGATGATATTTGTAAATCACTTTATAAATTATGAAGTGGTATTTCAATGCAACCTATCATTCTTATTTCATTCTAGCACAATATCCCACACATATTAGATACGTATTAAGTATTTACTCAACTATCACCTGGAAGGAATTCTGTTAGCTAAACTGAGGACTGAGTATTTCCAGGATATAACACAAACTAGGCAATTAGAACTTCAAAAAGAAGAAAGAAAACTGAAAGGGATAGCAAATAATTGAAGATAAATTTCATTTCTTTTACAGTTTTGTCTAGATTTAATTACCTGTCTCAGAAGATTAACATAATGTCCACCATGGTAGAAAAAAGTCTAAATGGCACCAAGTCTTGATTAACCATAAGAAAGATACACAAGGCTCCAAACAGCATCCGCTGTAGTAAACTTCAGATTTCTACATATTTAAAAACCAGTGAATGATTCTATTAAGCCTGGAAAATGGAGGATAAAAATGAGAATTACTTTGTTAGCAGAATTATTCTGTCAGCAGATATGCCCAAGATGCAATCTTTGCCTATGAGACAACATCAAATAGAAAGTTGGTCCTCTGAGCCTTCAAGAAGGAGGAAATCAGGTAGAGAATAAAACTAGACAGTTCCCATAGCAACTTGCAGCAATTCAGAGGAGACTTAGCCTGCTATCTATTAACTAACTTTTAACCAGCAGATAAGGATTGAAGCCTGCTCCAGTGTTTTATAACATTTCCTTCATTCTCCAAGCCCTTAATATGTAGTTAGTTAATATTAAGAAAATCATTAGTGTGTCAATTACTTTAAACTAATCCAGCTTCTAAATAAAAATCAAAATAATTCTTTGTCTTTAGCCTTTGAAAATACCGTAAGATGGCGAAGTAGAGCATGAGGCCTAAAGTCAGGAAGATCTGAGTTCAAATTTGACCTCAGACACTAGCTGTGTGACCCTAGGCAAGTCACTTAACCCTGATTGCCTCAGTTTTCTCATCTATAAAATGAGCTGGAGAAGAAAATGGCAAACCACTCATAGCTTTGCCAAGAAAACCCCAAATGTTGTCATGCAGAATTGGACATGACTGAAGCGACTGAAACAACAATGAAATGGGAAGAAAAAAATTAATGTGAGGGACAAAGTAAGTAATAAAAATAGTAGTATTTATATAGCACTTTAAGGTGGGCAACAAGTTCTATAAAATGTATCACGATTTATCTTTACCACAACCCTGAGAGTTAGGTGCAACAAATATTATCCTCACTTCACAAAGGAGGAAGTGAGATAAGGATTGTCAAGGATCACCAGCTGCAAGCATTTGAGACAAGATTTAGAAATCCCTCATCCCATCCACTGAGCTATGTGGCCATGGGCAAAAAAAATAATAATTAAGCTATGAAATTGCATTTTTTGAAGACTCATAGACTTCCCGCATCAAATACATGCATATACGACACAAAGGGTTTTTTCTTAGATAAGAGTTCAAAACTATGTCAAGGTAGCAGCTACCAAAAGCTGATGCTGTGACATCTGGGAGCTTTTTAGTAGCACCCATAAGTTTAGTCCTCACACCACAAAAAGTCAACTAGAATTCTTACAACAAGCCAAGTTTAAACTTGGAACAGAATGAAACTTTCCTTCAAGTTACTTCTTTTTAAAAACAAAACAAAACAAAACAAAACCTGGGATAGATTTTTAGGAAGCTGTCTGCCTCAGTTTCCTCATTTATAAAATGAGTTGGAAAAGAAAATGGCAAACCACTCCAGTATCTTTGTCAAGAAAACCCCAAATGAGGTCACAAATAATCTTGCACACCTAAACAACAAAATCACTTGGCACATAATAGGCACTTTATATATATATAATGTCATATTGCATCTCCAAATGTCAGCACCCTAGGGCAAAGCCTCACTCATCTGCTCAGCCAGTAGAACATGCTATTCAAACTATAAAAACAAATATGGCTGTTAATATCCAGTTAACATCATTTTTTTAGATTCAATAAAATATCTTCAGCAGTTCGCAGATACCATGACACTTGGTAAGAAAATTGTATTCTTCTCTCTCTCTCTTATAGCCCGGGTCATGGAAGACAATAATGGCATCCAGTGTCTAACGTCCAAATGTATGTCTAGTTTATGCAGTGTTCATTCCTCAACCGTGCTTCTTGCAGCTAATGAAAAACTGCCGCAGCCACATGTCTGGTTCACCTCAGCAGGCTACACCACTCAGAAGGCTTCTTCCATCACAAGGCTGTCTTTAAAATATTGTTTCTAAGTCCTAGGAGCTAATTAAGCACAGCTGGGGCTACATCAGCACAGCTCAAGTGTGACGATTAAGCCAGAAAGAAAGAATCAATCATCATTAATCACTAAATCTATTTAGTGACTTTTAAAAGTGCTAAATGGGTTCAGCCTGGTGGTAGTTTTCGATTCTACATTGAACTTCCAAATAGTTAAAAAGAATGAGTGTGTCTTTCCTCGATAACCTGGGTGGCAAGAGTCCCCTGTCCATATGTGCTTGCAAAGAATAATAAAACCAGGGCAAAGAGGTGGGGAGGCAGGGAGTTTATGATACTTACTGACATTACCCTACCCAATTACGTTACCCAATTTTGGCTCCATTTGTGCTAGAAAACCCACTACCTATCACTAATCTGCTGCCATTTGAATGAGACCTTTGTTAGTACCTCTTAAAGACATCTTTGTTACATCCAACATATTTTGCTGAGGGAAAGTTTGCTCATTGAGCAGATTTTTTCTTTTATTGAGCTATCTTCTTTCGCGTTTTGCCTTATGGCACGCCAAAAGTTTATGGGTTGTTGTTTTTTTCCCCAGATAGATTCCTTCCTGAAGAGTTTATTGGGAAGGGAAGATGGCATGCTGCAATTCTGTTGAATGGAACATTTGCAATTCCCAAAAGATAGGTATCACTTTAAAGAGGCAGTAGTATCAACTATGTTTCAAATTTCCATATGGAGAACAATTAGCATTGATCTTATTGCTATTTTGGTGTCCATGTGTTTTTCATTGGTCAAATATGCAGCCTCAGGAGGCTGTGCATCTCTTTTATTGCATTCAGACTGAGAATCACTTAAAAGTGAGCCTAGTTTCTCATGTCATCAAGAGATACAAGCTAGCAAGACATTTCTCCCAGGCCCTGAGGCAGAGAATGAAGTAGAGTTGTGCCAGTTTCCAAAATATGGCAGGGTCTGGTGCCCCTTCAAGTGGAAAATGATTTCACAGATTAGCTGCTAACATAGCATCCGCCTTCTCTGCCCACTGCCCTTCTCCCTCTTTACTTCTTAAAACAATTGACAAAATAATGAATACATTTGCAGGCCTGTCAGAACAAGGAGAAAAAAATTTGATGGTTTTTTTTTTAAATCATCTTGAACTAGTAATATAAAACCTACCTTTTGTCTTGTCAATATCCCCTTCATATTACTTATATATTTTCTCATAAGTTCCTAGAATATTTCCTCTTCCAGAAAGCTAATTGGTATGATAGACAGATCACTGGACACAGAAGAAAGAAAGATCTGAGTTCAAACACCTCAGGCATTTATGAGCTGTAGGACCCAAGGCAACTCATCCACCTTTTTTCTACCTCAGTTTCCCCACCTATAAAATAAGAATAAAAAATGACTTCTGCCTCAAAAGGTTCTTGTGAGAATGAAATGAGGTAACGTGTAAAACATTTTATAAACTTATAAATGGTATAAAAATGCTAGCGATTATCTAATATTCCTCTTTTCATTCTTTCTTCTAGGAATTCTACAAAGCTCTCTCATTGGTCTTTTCCTTTTTTCCCCTCAATGTTCTCTTTTTTGGTGCTTTAGTGGTGACTCACTTCTTTAAAGGCAATTCCCAAAACTAAAGTTGGATATCAGAAACCTATCCTTTGTTCTTTGATGTCACAGAGTGATGTTACATGTCCGTGGGATGGAAGTTGCCTCTCCAGAAACCTTGGTGGCACTAATTCTGAGAGGGAAGTATGGAACCTTGTGGGAGAGTTGGAGATTCACAAGAAGGATAGAATGTTGTCCTATTAGTAACTATAAATTCAATTCTCTCCTCAGTGGATCTCATATGCTTTTGTGAGTGCTTTCTCTATTTCCCATATCTGCTTCTGCTTACAAATTGTATGCACCATCTGCGTTTTCTATGGGGTAAAATAAAGATTGTCCTATGCTTGATATACATGTGTTACTTTTAGGGTTTGCACAAGATGTTTGTGAGAACCAAGATGTGGAGTAAAATTAGAAACTTTTCTCGAATAGACTGGGTAAAAGCACCAAACCAAAGAGAATTATGACCTTCTAGCATTAGTCCCCAAGATTAAACATGGTTTATAAGAGCTCAGAGAGCTGAGCTACAGGTCATACAAAGAAATTTTACTTCAAGCATAGATCACATAATGTCATTCTAATGTACAAAACCCAATTGCCCACCAAATTAAGTTCAAAATTATTAGCTTAGAATTTAAGGCCCTCTATAATAGCTCTACTCCAAGAACTATGTTCTGACCAAATTCCATCTCCAGAATACATCCTACATTTTCCTATCAGATTCCTGAGTATCCTTTAAAACCAAAATTCAAACCTTATTTTCACCATTAAGTTTTTCATGGCATGGAACTTAATTTTGCTACTCCTTGATGTAGTTTTATCAGGTAATATTGCATATTTTTTTATTTTTTATGTTTTTTGAGGGCAGGAACCATGTTTCATCATAAATTACCCTTTAGTATCTAGTAAATGTTCTAAACACAATAGAAATATAAGATTGTGTTGAATGAATGAATGAATGAATGAATGAATGAATGAATGAGTGAGTGAAAGAGTGAGTGCCTTTGTTCAAGGGGGTACTCTATTCCTGAAGTACTCTTCACAATCACTATGTCAAAGAAAACGTAGCTCTCTCTATAAAGTCCCTCTTGTGTCTCCCAATTGGAACTTTATGTTTATGCACAATATGTATCTTATATTTACATTGTTTTTTTTTATTTCTTATCATCAGGAATATAACTGACAACATGAAACAATAAGTCTTGATCCTAGGGCATCATCATAATGTGAATAGCAGGGAGGTAGAGTAGAAGAGACAGAGAAGAAACAACTTCCTCCCCATCAGTTGACAATAAGTATTCCTAGGTCTTATCACTAACCTAGGAACAAATATCATCCGAAGAGTCCCATCATCCTGGTCCCCTAACCTTATCCCTTCTTTTCCTGTCCACAGCCTCCATAGAAATGAATAGCACTAATAAAAACTAATTAAAAATATATAATATATATATATATAGTATTTATATTGGAAGCATTGTCCCAAGTGCTTTTTAATTCTAATTTCTAATTTACATATTTCTAATTAATTCAATTATACTGGAGTGGTTTGCCATTTCCTTCTCCGACCCATTTTATGGATGGGGAAACTGAGGTAAACACGGTTAAGTGACTTATCCAGGGTCACATAGCTAATAAATGTCTGAGGTTAGATGTAAACTCATAAAGAACTCCTTATTCTGGGCCTAGTGATTATATCCACTGAGTCACCTAGATGCCCACATATGAACTCTGAAATCTTTCTTATCCTCATTGTTTCCTCAATTTGGTTGACATTTTTGAGACTTTTCCTGCAGAGATTGCATCACAAGATCATAGCAAAAACAAATTCAGAGTTTGAAGGGATCTTGGAAGCCATTAATTTTATCTCCTCATTTTTCAGTTAGGGAAACTGAGTCCTAGAGTGGTTAAATGAATTCCCAGGGTTATAAAGCTAGTAATAATCTAAAGCTAAATTTGAGCTCAAATTTTCCTAACTAGCTATCCACAAGCTTCCCAATAACTATCTTGGTTTTGATTTGAGGTAACAGAAGGGTCATAGCCTTATTTTATCAAAGGAAAACTTAATTCAGTGCCAAGCCTGTACTTAGTAATTTGTGGAGTTCAAATGGATTGTTGAGGTATGAGTACTAGCTCTGTGGGGATAGCCATGAAACTCTTGATTGATAAAAAAAAAATCACAGAACCTTAGAGTTGGAAGGGACCTCAATGATTACTTTGGCTGACTTACAGCAGAAAAAAAAATATTCCTTATTATCTCCATAACAAATGGGAATGCAGTCTTCTTATGTAGACCTCCAATGAAGAAGAATCAACTGTCCTCCAACAGCCCGTTTTACTTTTAGACAGCTCTAATTTTTTGAGTCTAATTCTGCTTCTTTTTTTAAAAAATCTTTCACTCATTACTCCTGGCTTTGACATGGAGGTACTGTTAGGGGTAACAAGGGGTTTTAGTTGGATGAATATTAAAAAGGGACGGTCGCCAGGGAATTGAATAAATATCATCCCCAATGATAAAACCTCAAATCAAAATGACTTTTATGGTAGTTTATTTACAAATGAGAAGAGAAAGAGAAAGTAAGAAAATTAGAGAGAGGATAAGGTAGGATAAATAATCTAACAAACTGAGTAATTTTTGCTCCAGCCCCTGGCTCAACCCAGGCAGATTTAACTAGCCCTTAAACGGAGAAGGCTAAGCCTAGAGTCCCTGAGGCCCAAGGGCCAGGAATTAATGAAGCAAAAGCTTCAGTCTCTGGTCCTCTCTTGAAAGGAGAGTTCCTTCACAGAATCCAGGAAGATTTAGTCTTTACACTTACCACGTGTAATTCCAAGGGAGAGATTAAGAGCAGTCTCATCTAGTCCAAGGCCTCAGCCAGCACTCCTCCAAGTCCAAAACACGAACAAGAAGAGCTTCTTCAAGTCCAGGACACAAACAAGAAGAGAGCTCACAGGAAGTTGTCACTTCCTTTTAAAGGGGCTTCTTTTGTGTCACTCCCTGTGTCTTCCTCTTAGTTTACATGTACAATCACAACAGACACTTTTCTTAGGACTGCCCAGGGGTCAGTCAGTCAATTCTGATTATCACTCACTCTAGCACACGTGGGTCACAGACCTCCCAACTTGTGAGTTAAATGGAATTGTTTATACTTTTGGTGATTAGATTTAAGAATGAGAAAGGTAGATTTAATCTCATTATCACAGTACTAAGGAACTAATGCAGCGCTAATACTTGAAAATAGCCATCATGTTCCCACCAAGTCTTCTCTTATTCAGGTTAGCCATACTAAGTTCCTTCCACCTATTGTCATTTGACAGTCATCAGTACCTTTATCATCCTGACCTCCATCTTGTAGATTTGCTTTAGTTTGTCAAGTGTCTAATACATTGATGAATCTGTGACATTACCAATGTCCATACTTGTTCTAATGATACAGATTACAACCCTTTCATTCCATTTCATCTCACGCTAGTCTTATCCATATCCAACCCTAAATCTTTAATGGATATTCTATATAATAAAATGGAAACCTTTCTAAAAATATATTATTGTACAGATCTGTAAATAGGATGTTGCTTGGTTATCTATCCCTCTATCAACAAGTCTACTTCCTTTTCCTATCAAAAATCTTTCCTAGTATCCTGTATGTTATCTTTTCTGCACAATTTTCCATGCTAACAAATTATGGTCTAATCACAGTCACCATTCATTCATTTATTCATTCAAGAAGCATTTATTCAATATGCACTTACTATGTGTTAGACACTGTGCTAAGAGTACACATGAACACACACACATATGCATATATAAACATACAAATAAGGTCCTGCCCTCAAGAAAGTTTTTATCTACTATGTACCTTTCCATTAAATGACTGATGAAGTATTTTATTTAGTTTTGGCTACTGCATTGTGGGAAGGATGTTAAAAGCCCAGAAGGTATCAAAAGAGGACAATCAGAAAAGGACAAGATAAAATGTTATATGAAGATCAGGTAAAGGAATTGAGGATATTTAATCTGAAAAAGAGAAAAGAAGTGAGATATGTCATCCAAGAGACTAGTCTCTTCTGTGGATTTCTGGAGTGAAATCTTTGAATTAATTTAAAGGAGCACAGACTGACAATCAGAGATTTTACAGAAGTTAAAAAGGAACTTTCTTATTCCAAGTCATATAGTTGACTGGGTCTAGGGACTTCAAGACAGAACAAGAAGAAAAGCAGTCAAAAGAAACATGACTGTTTGTTGAATGATAGAATGGTAGGAGTGAGTAGGCTGCAATATTAATAGTAGCCTTGGGCTTGTGCTGCTTTCTCTTGGGCATTCCATTGTTCTTTCTGTGTTAATATCTCCACTTTCTTCTAAGTATTTCCCCAGGCCTTGTGTTGCATTAGCTGTTTTCTGCTAGTTTCATTTGGTTTTCTGCTGTTGTAATTCTTGAAAGCGTTGTGCTCTTCTTTGCTGATCTCTATTATAGAATGCAGAGGAATAAGCATCTCCATGGTAAATGTGAATCAAATTCTCCTAATATTCTATTTTATGAAGCACCCATCCAGGCTATCAGCAGGAGAACCATTCTTAGAGTCAACTTTTTCTTTCAACTATTAATCAGCTAATGAACTTTGGTTTGAGAGTATTTTTTAAAGCTTGTCAAATTCTTGATTGTCAGCCGATATCTCCTGAAACTATTTTGGGAAAACAATTTAACAATACTACAAAAGAGTTGCATGGAGGTGGGAAGAGAAACCTCCTTTCAGCTTCCCATAATGCTTCTGGTGATCATGCAAATAAATCTGAGAGGGAAGACAAAAAGGATCTGCTAAAGGCAGCAGGGCTATCATCCTGTTTCCTTTTGTTCTTTATTTCTGCCTCTTTTAGGCATATATGCCAACAATAAAATATAACTATCTTTAAGCATTTAAAGAGCTTCCCTTGGAAGAAGGATTAAATTTAGCCCACTTAACTCCAAGGGAAAACTAGAAGGAATATAGGCAAATGACAAAGAAGCAAGCAAGTTTGATAAAAGAAAAAATAATTAAAGTTATCTGAAAATGGAATGGTCTTCCCTAGGAGGTAGGAGTTTTCTTTAGCATAGATCTGCTAGCAAAGGATGGGTGAGAACTTGTTGGATATGTTATAAAGAAAAATATTGTTCAGAAATGGGCTGGACTTAATAGACTTCAAGATCTCTTCAAATTCTGAGATTCCATGTTATACTTAGTCACATAGACCTCTTGGGATTCCTTAAATTTGACTTCAGAAGCTCTCTATCCTATTTATTCATAGCACTTGGGCAAATCATGGACAGGATGAAGTCATGCCCTGCTACCCATAGGCCATCAGTCTGATACATGACGTAAAATAATCAAAAATCAATTTGAGGGGATAGCTATGCAGCTCAGTGGATTGAGAGCCAGGACTAGAGATTGGAGGTCCTGGGTT